>NW_004949118.1:1333097-1345007 GCF_000317375.1 Microtus ochrogaster | reverse complement strand
TGATCTGTGTGTGAGTGTGGGTATATGCATGCCCTTACATGTATGTATGATCTTTAAGTAAGCATGGATATATGCATGCCCCAACACATATGTGGAGGATAAGAAGAGCTTTAAGGAGTCAGTTATCTGCTTCCACTATGGAACCAAGGGATGGAACTCAGACTGTCATTGTTACATGGTAAGAGCTTTTACCCACTGAGTCATTTTACCAACTCAGAATACTCAAGTTTATAAAAATTATCATTGGTTGCAAATAGTTCCTGAAATAAGTAGATATTCTGTTAGAAATTACAGATGTATTGTTAAGGAACTTCACTCAAGTGATTAGGTCAGTTAAGTAACAAAAGCACAAGGTTCTGTACATATTCAAGAGTTAAAACTAAGAGGAGATGTGAATTTAAAATTCTGTAAAACAATACATTCAAAGAACTTAGAGTGGTAGAATGTTAAATAGATCAGTATAATACAAGGGAAGATTTCTGAATAAAATACTTGGAGATTTAAAGGATGATAAATTCAGACTTGAGTTTCAGGGAGGGGAGGGCACAGGAGAGGAATTCTTCCTGTAAGGGTTGGTTCATTATCCACTTAACACACTATAGACTCACCTCAAAGAAAGTCTCAGAGAGAGATACCTAGATCAGGTGTCCTGTGGGTACCTCTACAGGGAATTATCTGATTACATTAAATAAGAAGGAAAAATCTGTCTACTATGAGTGGCACCATTCCTTAAGCAGGGCATCCTGAACTTTCATAAGAACAGAAAGGCCACCAGGGCACAAGCATAACATAAATACATTCACTGTCTCTCTGCTGTTGATCATGGATAGGACTATGTCATCGAAGTCCCTGCCTCCTGACTTCCCCACAACGATGGACTATAACTTAGAATTACAAGCTAAACTAAATCCTTTACTCCTAAATTGTTTTTGTTGGGTATTTTACCACAGTAAGGTGAAATGAACTAAGCCACTGGAGAACTATAAAACTTTAGCATCATTTTCTTAGGAGCATATTGAGGAAATTGCCTTTAGTGCCTTCCCATTATTCATTTAACCCTCACTAAGTAAGCCTTGTACACCCCACACCTAGCCAATAATTTATGTATGAGGAGGTTAGTACATAGGTGAGTACCTGAGCATCTGAGCTCACATGTGCACAAATCCATACGTGTAGTAGGGGACAGCTTTTCAGTTTCCTAGCTGCCCAGATTCCCAAAATAAATACACAGAAACTGTATTAATTAAATCACTGCTTGGTCCATTAACTCTAGCTTCTTATTGGCTAACTCTTACATATTAAATTTAACCCATCTCTATTAATCTGTGTACTGCTGTGTGGCAGTGGCTTACCAGCAAAGTTTCGGCATGTCTTTCTCTGGTGACTGATCCATGGCTTCTCTCTAACTCCCCTTTCTTTCTCCCAGCATTCAGTTTAGTTTTCCCCACCTACCTCTATTCCCTGTGCAGGCCCAAGACAGTTTCTTTATTAACCAATTGTATTCGCAGCATACAGAGGGGAATTCCACATCGCATACACAGACACACGTAATTAAAAATAAATCTTGTTTTGAAAAGAAAGAAATCAGATATGGATGAGATCAGAAAGGTAGACATCCCTGTGCACCAGAAGCTCAGGTAAGTTATACAACAAAAGTCCCATTATCTTTAGGCTGACAGTAGCACATGGGGTCTTTTCCTTGATTTTAATCCAACTTCTACCACCAACTCTTTGCTCTCAGCCAAAGAAACTTCTTTTTATTTTATCTCATGGTGGAAAAATATGCAGAGCACAAGCCAGCTGCTTTAAGGGTGCTTGTAATTATCGTGGGTCCACCCAGATTAACCCATTAACTTGCCTACTTGAAGTTGCCAATTGATATTAATTACTTACATAAATTCCCTTTCGCTCAAGGCCATAACTCAATGGAGCAAGACTCTGGGGGCCAAAATTCTGTCTGCCACATGAATAGCCAGCAGATTTACCTGGATGATGAGTCAGTATGATGGCTATGTTCTTTGAAAACTGTGTGGTCCAAGGCTTTGATGTTTGTTCAGGGAAAAGCAAGCACAACTTTGGTGCCAGGAAGTTGTGTTCAAATCCTGTATTTATTAATTATATGAAGAAATTATTTATTTCTCTCATCCCTGGTCCTCTCTATAATGTGGTGATAAAGAAAGCACCTGTCACCTTGTGATGCTGAAAACATTACACGGATGAACACGGTAAAGCATAGATAATGGCACTTAGAAAGGGAGCACTATTCTTAGAAAGGGAGCACTCCACTTAGAAAGGGAGCACTCCACTTAGAAAGGGAGCACTCCACTTAGAAAGGGAGCACTCCACTTAGAAAGGGAGCACTATGCAATGACTCCATCACTTCTGTGTTTCCACGCCTGAAAACATGGTGGTGGCAGTTAGAACAGAAAAGGGTTTGAGAAAATGAAATCCTGCCACATGGACTTCTTATGGCTGCTAATCACCATAAGCCCAGGGGGTTAAAACAACACAAATCTGGGGCTGGAGAGATGGCTCAGTAGTTAAGAGCTCATATTGCTCTCCCAGAGGACTCTAATCTGATTCCAACACCCAGATCAGGTGGCTCACCTGCCTATAACTCCAGCTCCAGAGGATCTGATGTTCTTTTTTCTCTCCATATATATATGGAGAGTATATATATATATATATATATATATACACACACACACACACACATACATATACACATAGATATGGAGGCAAAAAAGAACATCTATATCACACCATGTGGTATATATTCATGGACATAGACACATTTAAAAAAACTTCTAAAAATTAAAAATGTGAATTCACAGATTTTTAAATTGATTTTTATTTATTTGCACATAAATGGAGTTTCTTCCACTTGGCATTTGAACCAGGCATATGATGTGCACATAAGATCCAAACCTGATTGTCTGCCCTCTACACCCTGCCCAATCTTCTACCATCCACTATTTTATATTTATCCTTGTTTGAGACTGAATAGCAGTCCACAGTTTAAAAAAAAAAAGAAAAGAAAAAAGAAAAGAAAGAGAAAAAAGAAAAGAAAGGAAGGAAGACAAAAAACAATACAACTTCATTATATTACAGTCCTGGAGATCACTGATGTCCTAAATGGGTCTCACCAGGCTACAATAAAATTATCAGAAGGAGGCCAATGAGATGTTTCCGTGGGTAAAGATACATGCTTTCAAGCTGGAAGACCTGAATTCAATCCCCAAAGCCCGCATGACAGAAGCAGAGAGCTGACGCTCAGAAGGTGTCCTCTGCCTTCCACATGTACCCCATGGCATGTGCACACGCACAAAATAAACTCGAACATGTAAGACTATGCCCCACTCAGTGTTGCGGGGTAGAATCCATTTCAGAGCCTTTTGAAGCATGCTCGTAGCTCCTCCATGTTAAAGGTCAGCAGTCACGTCACCTTGGTCTCTGCCCTTCTCAGACTCTCTTTTCCCCTTCTTTCACTTACAGAGGTCCTTGTGATTGTACTGGACCTGTTCAAATTAATCCAGAATAATCTCCTCATCTTAAAACCATGAATCGAATACATCTTCAAAGCCACTTTCAAAACCATTTGTGCCATGTAAGGTCAGACGCTAGACTAAGATGTGGGTTTCGTTAGGGAGCCATTATTCTGCCAACCACAGAATACACAACTAAATTCATAATACATTTTTAACCTAATACAATTCCTTTGGGGCTAGAGACAAATCCAGTGCTGTTTGTATGCTAGTTGCATACTCTGTCACTGAACTACACCCCCATCCCACCCTTTTTGAAGTTTAGGGTGAGAGGTGTATAAAGTCATGCATCTAGTACACACGAGCTATATAGTCACTGAAATCTTGATACTTGTCTATAGAGAGGAAATGGAAAAGCCAACAAGTTCTACGTTTGTTGTATTAGTTTGAAAAATGCTACTCTAACATAGTTTGACAACATCTCCATTCAAAAATCACCATTTCAGCCCGAAGCAGTTACAGAATGTGCATTCGTGTACTGCAGCCGTTATTGCCTGTCTTTTGTTTTTGACTCACAATTAACTTGTCAGCTTCTGTTAAATATTGCCGCCTGTTATGTATTTTCCTCCTTACACTATACTTTAATGCCAGGAAATCTCTAATGGATTCAAGTTTTATTGGTCTCCCTTCTTCAAATGCAAGCGTGTGATAGTCTCGCCTGCTTTTCGTCTACAATTAACTCTAACTTCCTGCACCATCTCCGAGCAGTGTTCATCTCCTATGAGAACTGCCCCACCATGGTGCGGGCCACTGACCTTCGGTGAGCTCGCAGACCGCAGGGAGGTTGTGCTAGGCAGCGTTGACTTTGCTAAGTATGCGTTACATATTGATAACTTCTTTTTATTTGAAATTCCATTACTCATTTTTGCTTCATGGTGAAGCGCTAACTCGTCCTGTCATTCGAAATATTATTTCAGTATCTATGGATTTAAATGCAAGCGAGCTCTGAATTATGATGGTCTCTCAACAGTTTTTCCCCTGTATGAGCCTGAGAAAGCAATAAGCATTCGATATTTTCCCGGGCTGGATTTGGACCTTTTCCCACGTGAGAGAGATATGTGTGCGGTCCTCTCCCAGGATGCTGGGCAGTGGCCGTGAGCTGTAGCTCTGCTCAGTCTACAGGACAACACTCCTCTCCACAGCGCTCTGCTGCTGAAGGGATGTCCACGAGGTTGGTTGTTATTTCAGCTTACAGTATCGTCATGGATTTATCAGGTCCAAGCCCTTTCCCAAGTCAGGGAGCATATATGCGTTTTTTTTCATAATAGAAGTTTGTTGTCTGTTATGTTTTGAGTCAGATTTCTCAAAGGTTCGTGCTTGGCACGCTGGTAACACGACCTTAGGAGGCTGTGGAACCTTTTGGAGGCAGAACCTACCTGGTCGAAGTTGATTGGGTTACTGGGGATGGGTTCTAGAAAGATATATACACCCCCTCTCTCTGCCTCCTGCTTTGCCACGTTGTGAACAGTTTCTGATATACATGTCCCCGAATTACACAGACAACAAACAGCAAATAATTAAAAGATGCAAAGATGGGAGGTGTTGTGGTTGGGACATGTCACCACAGGTCTATAATTTGGATACTTGGTCCCTAGATGGTAAGGACACTGTGGAAGGTTCTGGAAACTTTCAAGGTAAAAGTAAGCAGAAGGAAGTAGGTCAGTGGGGGTTGGTTCCTTAGGGTGTCACCTCATTGGCTGCTGCAGTTCAGCGTCTGCATCTGATTCAGTCACAGTACTGGGGAGGGTGGACAGGTCCTCAGGGTGTGACATCATTGGCTGCTGCTGCAGTTCAGCCTCTGCGTCTGATTCGATCACAGTACTGGGGAGGGTGGGCGGGTCCTCAGGGTGTCACCTTATTGGCTGCTGCTGCAGTTCAGCGTCTGATTCAGCCACAGTACTCGTCCTCCTTGGCTGCGCCCTCTTGCCCCCACGGGTTGAACTACGCTGTGAGGATATAAGCTTCTCCGTCATCCTCTCGTCACCATGGCAGCTCGGGCCCTCCGAACCTGAACAAGGTGTTATGTCAGGTTCTTGGACACAGTGGCCGAGAGTCGGCTGACACAGGAGGAAATTCCAGCAGCGTTGTACTAGGACGGATAAAGGAATGGGGGGGGGGGGTAAACAGTTTAACAAAGTCATCTACCAGAACCCCAGTCAGACAGGGGAGGAAAACCTTGTCTGTGAACTTGAAGGTTAGGAAATCACTATTAGACATGAGTCTAATTAACTCATTTCATGCCATTTTAACAAAAGCTTATTTCCATTTTAGTGGATATATATACATATACTATATATATACTACTAAAATATGCAAGTGCTCTGTGACTACAATATTTATTGATAAGTCATTTGCAACTCGAAATACTTTTTGCAGTTTTTCTCTGTGACAAATAATGCCTTAATCGTCATTTTCAATAAAAGACTGTTCTGTTTTTATTATTCCGAAATATGAAGCATCCTCCGATCTTAAGGAAGAAACACAAGTGAATCTTAGTATCCTAATAATTTAAGCATTCTAATTTTGCATATTATGATGCAGAGACATTTCTCTATTTGTTGCTATTTTTTTTAGGCAGAGACCACAGAAATGTCTCAACTACTGTCTAACCTGGGGCGCACACTTCTAAAGCGAGAGCTTGCCTCTTGCTGTATATCAAAAAAAAAAAAAAAAAAAAAAAAAAACCCCATTGAGCAGCTTCGTAATATAAAATACAATGCAGGAATCGGTTCCCTTTCTTACACTATGAGCAGTTGGACTCCCGTCAGACATCGATGCCTTCCATTTCAAACGACGGGTGCCCCGCCCATTAGCTATTTTCGCTGGCCTCACTTCCCTCGGATCCCTCCTGTTCGTCTTAATTTTAGCAATCACAATTCTCTCGCCTAATTAACAAAGAAATTGGGTCACTGCCTCAGTGGCCTGCATTCAACCTTATTTTGACTGGCGATTTTATGATACTGCCGCGTTGTCTTCCCTCTTCTGTAACAGCATTTTGCTGTTGTTCCGTTTAGTGTGTTGGTCTCTCTCCGCCTCACTTTGTCCTTGCTCTGAGTTGTCATTGTTCTGGGAGCCGCCTGTTTGATTCTCATTTCTTTTCTGCATCCACGTATTTGCTTAGTAGTGCCAGCTCGCCTTTCCAGGGCTCCTGCCTTTAAGAAGCTTCTTCTCTGTTTGTACCCAACTCTCCCACTCTGATAGAGCTATGTAAAATGTATCTAAATGCATGGCAGTCCTCAAGTGTGCAGAAACAACCTCTATTTTCCTTGGAAGTCCTGTGCTCTTCCTTCAGCGGGCAGACTTCCTTCCACAGTTCTTTGCCAGTAGGCCTTGAAGCACTGTCAGCATCGCCCCGACAAACTGCGCCTTATCCCAAGAAAGCACCCCTCTGGTGTACAATGTAATGGTGCCAACGGCATTTCAGCTAGGTTCAAAACTTCACAGCGTGCAGTGAAAGAAATCTCTGGCTCTGACTGTCCCGCTTCTGTCATTTCCCTAACGAGACTGGCAGCTGTGTCAACTTGCCTTGTGTTCAGTTCAAATTTCTGAGACCATTTGTTTTTCATGTCAGCGTGTTGACATGTTTCTGTACTCTGCATTAAACACTTGGGTGGCTCAACACAATGCCGGCACTATTCTTAGCATTAGTAAGTGTTACCGTGCACATGGAAGTGTGTGTTTCCAGCCCACTGCCACGGTTGACTGTGGTGCTGATGGCCCCCTTCACCTCTGCGGGGCACCACTTTTATTGGTGGTCATGCAGTAATAATTACTTATTACTATACACTTCCAGCAACGACCAAAAGACAGATTGCTTAGAATTCACACACCTCAAAGTGCTGATTAGACTACCCCAAAGAATGTGCTAAATCTTCCCAAATCAAGTTACACTGAAAATCTCATTATTGTGTATGATATATCAGCAATTAATTTGATGATATTTTAAGAATGGTGGATTTTAATTTGTTTGCCTACATGTATATATGTATATGTTTGTATATATATATAATGTTAATATATATCAATAGGAAGAGACTATAGAACCCACTCAACATGTAATAGTTGTCCTGGAAAATTGCATATCTCTTCCAGGCTGGAGTATACAGCGCTGTATCATCTTCTGGAAAGGACACGTCCCTCAACGTAGAGCGTGCAAAAGTCCCCAGGTCACTGTACAATATATACACCATATTGCAGTTGTCTGCTGCTTGCTAGTCACCTCCTATATAGCAGCCAGCATGACTCATAACAGCAAGAGTGTCTGATCCACTGATGTCTGATGCTCACACCATTTGGGGCTAAGTTTTGAGCAGAAAACAGTATCAATCATATGTCTCTGCTCCATGAGGAAAAACCGGAGCCAGGAGATGGGGTGGGATATCAACAAGCAGCATATAAACTCTTGTTCGTCGGTCCTGGGTGGGGCATTGAAAGGTATGATATAAAAGCTGGCCACCATAGCACTATTGTGTGTTAGGATCTGTGACTTGATTTTTTTTTAACTTGATGGGTTTATTGTTAAGAAATAGCCTGAGCCTCAGAAGAGACTTTAACTATTGAACTTTTGAACAGTCTTTGGGACTGTTGAAGCTTGGTCTCTTGGAAACCATCTGGTTGAGTTTTGAATTATGAGAGATGGCTGTAAACCTTTTAGGATGATGGCGGAATGTTAAGATCTAAAGGTGAGATATTTGGGTGCCAAGATGACAGTTATGGACAGTCTACTAAGGGAAACCAAGGCAGGAACTCAAACAAGGTTGGGACCTAGAGGCAAGAGCTGAAGCAGAGGCCATGAAGTTTACTGACTTGCGCTCCATGGCTTTCTCTGCCTGTTTTCTTATAGAACTCAGGACCACTAGCCCAGGGATGACACCAACCACAGTGAGTTGGGCCCTTCCTTGTCAACCACTAATTAAGAAAATGCCCTACAGGCTTATCTGTCTATAGCCAGACTTTACAGAAGCTTTTTTTTTTCCAATTGGGATTCCTTACTCTCAGATGATTCTAGCTTATGTCAAGTTGACATAAAACTAGCCAGCAAGCCCACTCTTAATACAAGTGGCACCATCCCAGCTAAGTTCCTACCCTGGGTAAAAAGAGCAGGAGGAGGAAGCAAACAGAACACCAACTTTCTCTCTCAGCCTCCTAACTGTGGACCCAATGATGACCAACTCCTACAGTCTCCCTCCTTAATGTGCTCCCATCATAATGGACTGTGTCACCTCAATTCATGAGCTCAAATAAGCCCATCTTTTTATGTGTTTTCTCCAGGTATTTTAGCACAGCTACGAATAAAGCAATTACTAATAGGGCATCTTTGAGAATTATTGTTCATGTCCACTCTGTTCACTTTTTACTTGAGTTTTGATATGTGAACGATGACCAGATGAGGTAGAGAATCTTTGAATTCTTAACCTTTTAGATGTTGTCACACTCTCTACTGAGGATAAAACTTTCTATGACTAAGTCTGATGTCAGCTTATTTTTCTGCGCTTTAACTTATTTTATGATTTTGCACACACTCTTAAAAGATCTTTTCCAAAGTACATTTAAGGCCCTTATTTCAGAAAATTTTTCTGAATTATTTTTTAACATATTTTTACTTATTCTTGATAATAATTCATGAATGTATACAGTGTGGTTTTAGAATATTCACTACCCCTGTTGTTTTGCTTTCAATACAGTGTCTGTACCTTGAGCAACTGCTGTCCCATCTGGCAATTGCAACTCTGCAGCTCCGAGTAGCAGTCCTGCCACCCTGGCCCAGCCATTCAGGATAGTCTACTCCCTCAGGCACTGGCTCTAGCAAGACCATTAAAGGAACCTATGTAAATCTCTATCTTCCTATAGAACTCAGGATTCAAAGGTTGAGGTGAAATCCTGCTCGCTCAGAGAGGCTGAAGAACAATTATGTAACCTTTTCTCCTTGCTCACTTCTCCCCCCCCAAAAAAAGGGGTCGTCCTTTTGTCCAACCCCCACCTAAGAACCCTAGCTACACTTAGTTCCTCCCTACCACTTCCTGTCAGCTAGTTGCTGACCCAGCCTCCTGACCCCAAGTTAATTTTATTTATTCAAACAAATGTTAATATGTCTTTGCATCATTAACAAAAACAGCAGAAATAAATATAGCAGTTAAAATATTCCACACCATACCCACCTTCCAGTTCCTCCCAGATCCCCCTCTAAATTTTGTGTACTCTTCTTTTCTCTTTTATAGCTCACTGAGTTTAATTGGTGCTGCCCGTGGGTGTGGGGCCACCTTCTAGAACAGGGCCACCCTATAAAGGACCCTAGAGGAAACCGATTCTCACTTTCATGGATTTTTCAAGAGCTTCCCATCTAGGCATAGGAATTAGAGCCTCATTAGAGCCTCTTCCTCGTCCATTCCTGAATATTAGCTAACTTGATTTTCATGCAGGTCTCTTGTGGACAACCACAGCAGCCATGAATTCATGAGTGTAACAGCCCAATCATGTCCATAATATACTGTTTTACCCCACTAATTTCAGATGTGTGGCTTGTATACTCTTTCTGCCTTGCCTTCTGCAATGGCCCCTGAGCCTTAGGGTAATATGGGTGTCCCATTTGGGATGACTGAGTCCACCATGGCTGGTTCTCTGCACTTGGACTAGTTGTGAACTTCTCTGTTAACAGCCATCCACCACACAAAGATTGTTCACAAATGAGGACAGAGCTGCATGATTTAGGGTATCTTTGGGTACAGAAATATTTATTTAGAAGACACTCTGATACTATGTCCATTTGGCAAAAATTAAAGTATTAGGTTCTCCCCTAGGGCCTGTGTGCTCCCCAGCTATATGCTCTGGGCATGAGTTTTCTCCTGTGGAGCAATCAGAAAGATATTGGTTTCCCCCATAACATTCATGCCACTATTGCACCAATGGACCTGCCTTCTGGGCCGTTCATTATTGTACCTCACGTGACTCACAGCTGGATAAGGATACTGATGGCTTTTCACCCCCAGAAGCCTGCACAGCACCTCTTAATACGATGAAAGTTGACCAGCAAGGGAGAAGCAACTAGGTAGTACCAACTCGCTTTCTCCAAATCCAGGGGCTAAAGTACTAGGTATTTGCAGCACAGGGGCTTATTATCACGTTTCGGTGGGCAACCGTGAACAGCGGCAACATCCTGCACTTCTGTAGGAGTCTGGGTGGCCTCTTTTAATTGAATTATGTCTTGTGATAATGATTCCATTCTGGTGTTTTGGCTTTCTTTATCAAGGATTAAGGTTATGTATATGCTGGGTACCCTGTTTATCTTCATTGTTTCATTATCTTTCTGATACTTCTTTATCTTTTATATCCCTGTGTCATTTATTTTCTTTTAAAAGTTTTTTACCTTTCACATCTGTTCATCTACGTCCTTTCCTTCCGTTCCGCTGACTCTTGTTTCACTCCGGCAGTCTTTCTGTGTGACATCTGCTGTTCTCTCCCTTCGTCCCTGGGTTCCCTACGTCCTTTCCTTCAGTTCCGCTGACTCTTGTTTCGCTCCGGCAGCCTTTCTGTGACATCTCCTGTTCTCTCCCTTCGTCCCTGGGTTCCTGCAGTCCTACTGTGTGATCTTCCTTTCTAGAAGTAGCTACTTTGTCAGCTACTCAAGCAGCTGATAATGGACCTTGGGGTTAAATACTTAATCTTGTTCAGGAATGTTTTCCCAGGTGGGTATTCATTATTGACAAGTTGTTTGTGGCTGCTCTTGTTCATATCAGCTTCATGTTTCTCCTACTTGAATAAGTTGGGTTTTTTTTTTCTAGAGAACTGGGAAAGGATTCCTGTGGAGGGCAGTGGTTTCCAGCTACCACGGTTCTCTTGTTGCTGCTGCACAGCTATAAAAATCTCTATAATGTGAGGCCTCTTTCCTCTGCTCTCCCCTCCAAGCCTGCTTCTCTCCTCCTTGGTTCCTTCAGGGATGGCCTTACATGTGGCCTGATGTGGGAAACACAAATTGCACAGTGCTTTGAAAAATGCTTTTAGAAATTTTGTGACCATTGTCTTCCTGCATCTGTACCACTCTCCGTCTCTTCAGAGCGTCTCTTTCTTAGATTAAAGCCCAGGCTTTTAGGGAGGCGGAGGTTTCTTCAATCCATTCTATTCAGGTCCTTCCGTGCCTCTTGTTTACTTACAATGTTGTTAACAACTTCAGCCCTCGGCTTCATGCCTAGCTCTGACTCGGGAGTTTATGGATTTCTCTGCTGGCCTGGCTGGAAATGTACTTGGCCAGCGTTGCCTTTCATTTTTTTTTTTTGTTTTGTTTTTGTTTTTGTTTTTCGAGACAGGGTTTCTCTGTGGTTTTGGAGCCTGTCCTGGAACTAGCTCTGTAGACCAGGCTGGTCTCGAACTC
>NW_004949118.1:1321212-1332997 GCF_000317375.1 Microtus ochrogaster | reverse complement strand
GCTCTGTAGACCAGGCTGGTCTCGAACTCACAGAGATCCACCTGCCTCTGCCTCCCAAGTGCTGGGATTAAAGGTGTGCACCACCACCGCCCGGCTGCCTTTCATTTTTGTTGTATTGCTTTTGTTGCACAGAGTGGATTCCAAAAAACGTGGGGAGACTTAGTTTCTCTGAAAGCCAATCCTGTTAACATTTAGACATAATTTTACCCTGGTGCTTTGTTCTGAAGATGATTTTGTCCATGGAAGCTTGATATATTCCTTTATTTATCATCCAAGTTTATCTTACAAAGTAAAAGATAAAGCCAAGCACAGTTAGGTTGGTCCACCTCTTAGTGAGCCGTTCTTTCTTCCCAGAGACCTTCCACTGAACACATAAGACATTTCATTTTGAAGATTCAGATGTATTAGCATCTTCGGGAGTTTTGTTGTTTTCGCTGACACTGTGACAGCTACTGCCGCCACCATTTCTTTTACTCGTCTTTATGATTATTACCCATGCTGCATAGCTGAGGAGATGGCTCAGTGGGTAAAGGCGCCTGATATCTTTGCAAGAAAAGTGCAGTTCCCAGCACCTACTTTGGGTAGCTTGCATCCGTCTGTATCTCCAGCTCTAGGGGAACCTGATGGCCTCTTCTGGACTCAGATGGCGTGTGTGTGTGTGTGTGTGTGTGTGTGTGTGTGTGTGTGTGTGTGTGTGTGTGTAAATGCACACACATGCATATGCACGTGTATGTGCATACACACTAAATAAAACCAAATCTTTTTTTATTTATCCAGATTGGTTTTACAGTCCTGGCAAAAGCCCTTCATTATAATTTGAGCACAGTTCCCTCAAGCTTAATGTATTTAGGTTAAAAGGAAAAATGTCTTCATTGTGAGAATTACTACTAATTCAGTAAGTCTTCAAGTATTTTAAGTCAACATGCTGCATGGCCGCTAACTTTCTAAGGAAAACGTATATGTTCAGCTAAGAGCGTTTTTAGGCTGCGAGAGATAACCAGAACAGGGAAAGAGATAAAAGGGCCAGATTTATAAACCAGAATACTAGTAATGGTGTCCCACATAGAATCATAGGCATTAAATTATTTCTTCTAGTAGCAATTATGCTTATTACCTATACTCCACATCCTACCAATTTAAAAGCTGTGGCCTTTATTCAAATAATACTAAATTCTTACTCTTGCTAGGCCCCAGGTAAACGCGCAGGTTACAGTGATAGCCAGAAACAAACGTGACTCCTCGCTCAAGCTCCCTTTCATGCAATGATGAAATAAACAATAATTAGCCACACAAGTGAATGCAAACTGTAATGGCTGTTGCTGACCTATTCTGAGGACTCATCTCTGGTTCCCCAGTAATGTGCTGTCTGAAATTGGTGCAACCCTTGCTCCACGGATAGGAATAAGGATCTTCACAGACTCTAGGGTCAAGGCAACTGCCCTCCCTAGCACTTCCATCAAGACCTGGCCCACCAAACAGACTGTGGTCCCGAATCCAGAATGTTTCCCCCTTGCCTACCTTCCTGAGGGCATCTTCTACATACCCTTCCCTAGTGAGATGGATGGCCAACAGGAAGTCAGGTCTACTGAGTGAGAAAGATTAATCCCAGGCAAGTCCTCTTGAACATTTCAAGAGTTTAGTGACCTGTGTGTCTGTTAATCTTTCTGCTTCTGATTAAATATCTCTCCATAGCTATTCCTTGGGTCAATGCTGCTGTAGCACGGTTCAGGAAGACACAGCCTGAGATGAGGATAAATGGACAGCTGGTATAAATAGGACGACAGGTGTGGGGGATCCCGTCTGAGCGGAGCAACCGAAGAGTGAGAATCCAGCGAAGCTAGATTGCCAAGATGGTAGATGAGTCTGGAAAGATAAGACCTCTTCAAGACCCCAAAAGTCAAACTTAATTCTATATTTTTTTAATGGGGGAAAGAGTATAATTGATATATACTTTACACCCTGAAAGCATACCTCAATGTGTCATGGGAAGAAAAGAGTGTGGGAAGGAAGAACCAGAGAATGAACAGCACACCAGTACAAAGGATAGAGGACAGCCAAAGCCAGGTGTGTAACTGGAGCTTTCTCTTCCCACCTGGTCCCACAGCCACCTTTAAAATAACCATTGTGAAGCTTAATATTAATTATAAACTTTTTGGTTATTAGCTCAGGATTATTATTATCTAGCTCTTACAGCTTAACCCATTTCTATTATTCTGTATTTTACTGCGAGGCCCGTGGCTTGTTACCTCCTGTCTTGATTCCCAACGACTGCCGGCATCTCCCCCATCTCTGCCTTCTTTCTCCCTCTATCTCTGCTTGGGTTTCCCATCTAGCTATATTTGCCCTGCCATGGGCCAAACCAGCTTTATTTATCAACCAATAGGTGCAACACATATTTACAGCATACAGAAAGTCATCCCACGCCATAGGTGTGCTGGCAGGAGCCTGACTTACAGCATTTCAGAGGCAAATAGGAAAGTAGAGAGTTTAGGGCCTGAGCTGCTTGGTGATGGCTTAGGTTACAGAATGAGAATCTGTTCTCAGAAAAAAGTAAACAGAAACGAAAAAAGAACACGGTGACCAGGACTAAGATAATGGAAGTGGCAGTGAAGAGCATAGATCATTTCCAAACATTCCAAATCCATGGTTTAGGGATGTGAAGGAAGATCAGGGAAGTGTCCATAGGGTACTTGTGTTCCCAACATACTTAAAAGATGGCGGTTCCATTCACCGAAGTACAAAATTCTGGAATCCCCCAGTGTTTGCTCTGTGGCTGCAGCTGGAGGCAGAAAGAGTCTGATTCTGAAGAACCTATGTGAAGTTATCGTGTGCCTAAATTTATGGTCACTGTGAAAAGGAAGGATACACTTAAGATTTATCTAAATGAAGAAATGGTCCTCAAGTTCAGATTTCTCTTGACTTTGCCCCATCATCTTTTCTTTTTGTTGCAAAGATTCTGCCCTTTGACAGAAGAGGAAAAAAGCAGGAAGATAAAAGTTCAACAGCTTGCTGTTTGTCTTCCCTTCCTTCCTCCCCACTGCTCCTCCCCCTCTTCCTCCTCCTCCCTCTTCTTCATATGTTCACATTAAACCATCTGGACCAAGCCTTTGCCCTCTCCTTCTAACTTATTTTAACTTGCGTGTTTTAAAGGGCCTCCTTAACATATTTAAAGGCTTCATTTCACTCTGGGGCTTAGTCTTAGAGATCGTCTAGATCAGTGGTTCTCAACCTGTGGGTTGTGACCCCTTTGAGGGCCAAATGACTCTTTCACAGGGGTTGCCCAAGACCATCTGCATATCAAATATTTACATTATATAACTGTAAAAAAAATCACAGTCATGAAGTAACAAAATGTTTTTATGATTGGGGTCACCACAGCATGAGGAACTGTATTAAAGAATCACAGCATCAGGAAGACTGAGAACCATTGTTCTAGATGCTCCCACTTCTTTGATTCTGACTCCACTGGCTCTGTTTAAGACACATTTCCTTAGTCTGAGCAGTCTGGTACCCTCAGACTTGCTTCCACGGAATTTCTCCTTGTGTCTTCAGCTAGACCCTGATGCCATCCTGATCAAGTTTTGTGGTCCTGCTTTCCTTCTCAAATTGTCTGTGCTTTCATGTTATGTTATCGGCCCCCAGCCTGGAGCTGGTGATAGAGCGCTCAAGGACCTAGATTCCGTCCATACTACTGAGAGGAAAAGGAAGAAAGAAGGAAGAGAATGAGACTCCACCATCTTATTCTCGTTTCATCTTTATCTTCCTTCGATTTTCTCTTTCCTTTCGTTCTCTTCTTCTAAGTTAATACCTTTAAGACTGACCGTGGCAACTTACTGAGATCCTACTTCAAAGATGAAAATAATTTTTAAATGGCTAGCAATATAACTTAGTGGTAGAGTACTTGTTTAGTCTGTACATGTGTTCAATCCCTAGTACTTCAGAGTGGAGGGGGAGGGAGGGAGGGAGGGAGGGAGAGAAGGGCAGGAAGGGGGAAGGAGGTGAGGTGAGGTGAAAGAAGAGAGGAGATGGGAGAGGAGAGAGGGGAGAGAATTAACTATAAGATAGGCACAATGGCACATGTCTATAATATTAGAATTAATGAGGCCCAGGCAAGAAAAGCACAAGTTATAAACAAGCCTAGGATATAGTGAGACTATACCTCAAAAGAAAGCGAGAGGAGGAGGGAGGGACACAATGAAACACCACATAGATATGTATTTAGCTCTGTCTGCATCTCTCTAGTCCTCAAGGCTCCTTGCTGGACTCACCTTTTCTTTCTTCACTTCTTCCTTTCTGCCTCTACAGGATTAACTGCATACGGATAATTCATGTGACAATAAGCACTAGATGACAGTGATTCCATTTTCTTCCTTACACAGTTCGCATTCAGTGAACATGAACTTCAGCTATTTAAGATGTGTAATAGTTTAGTACAGTCCCTAAATTGTGCAGTCTTTACTACGTGCCTAAGGAAAAAGCATTTTCATCCTGGTACCGTATCATTCACTTCCCGCCAAGCCCTACCTCAAGTCTAACACAGCCGTGAATAATCTATGTGCTAAGACTGTGGTTTCCACTATTCTGGACATTTCATTATAAATGGAACCATAAACGTAGAACATATCTTTTGTATTTGGATTCTTTTTTCTTTCTTATTTTTTTCTTTTTTCTTTTTCTTTTTTTCTTTTTGTTTTGTTTTCTTTTTGTTTTTCAAGACAGAGTTTCTCTGTCTCTTTGGTGCTCTTGTAGACCAGGCTGGCCTCAAACTCACGGAGATCTGCCTGCCTCTGCCTCCTGAGTGCTAGGATTAAAGGCATGCATCACCACTGCCCGGCAATATTGGGATTCTTACAAATGGTATGCACAACAAACTTACAGCACATATCACTACTTCATTTCTTATAGATCTACTGCATATGTGTTAGCCATTCGTTAGCTGGAGACTAGGGCTGTTTTTACTCTTGGCTGTTGCAAACATAGCACTATGAAAGCTCTGTATATGGATTCCTGGGTGGGCATTTACTTTGATTTCTCCTGGAATATATTCAAGGATATAACAACGGTATCACATACTAAGTTTGCTAAACGTTTAAAGATAAGTCAATCGCTCTCATTAAAGGCATCAGTACTCATTAATTCAGGGGAGAACTCTCAGACTTGGCATCATACGCTGCCAAGAACAAGAAGGTGAAAGACTCTCAGCTCTGAGGCTCCAGGCAGGGACAAACATTACAGAAGGACATGATCACCTCTGAAGTTCACACTGGACAACCACATGATCAAGTTACAAAAACAGTTCTTCAAATCTCATGCTTTGAGTTAGTGATTTCATCTTGAGCACATACAGAGGTGTTGTGTGGTCCATGCAGCCCAGGGGGTACAGGTTAGCATGCCTGCTTCCATTGCTCAGTCATGTTATCCTGACCCACTGACAACCCAGAGATTCTCTTCCTGCTGTGATTGGAAGTTTTCGTTGAGAAAGCTTAACTTCACTCAGTGTTTATTCTAGATAAAATTCATGAATAAGGCAATATTACTTCCACCGTCTTCTAAATAGGAGTGGGGGAAGATTACTGTGCAGAGAATGTTTAGCTGTTGATATTTGACTCCTGGATCTCCAGGTTCTCTGTGTGTTTGTCACGTGGATGTTCTATCCACTTGGTGTGTGTACACACTACCATCAAAGTTGGGAACTGCATCTAGCGTTTTACTGCTACAGAGACAGCCAGGTGTGCTGTGGTTTGCAAATTGCAGGACTCCGTAGCTCATGTGGCCTTCTCTCTGACAGATGGCAATTACCCCCATATATGCTGTAAGGTGAATCAACGCCCCAAGGACTCACCAAAATAATGAAAGAGAACAGTGTCATTTTGCTAGGACAGTGACCCACAAAGCAAGCGCCTGTCCACTGCTCTCCACACCTGGGCTGGGGTGTCCCCTAAGAGACAGTCATCCACGGGTGGACTTGATTTCAGCTTCCTGTGAATGAATCCAGAAAGTTGCGAGTGGGGACTTGTGACAGATGATCACGGCACTTTCTCCCTCCACCCCCAGCCCTGTGTTTACTGCCTGACTCGCACACTTTGCCTCAGCAAATCATAGGCAGAAGCTGGAGGCTCTCAGCTGCGTGCATACACCAAATCAAAGCTGACATGAATAATGAACTTAATTTTCCATAAGGACATTCTGTTTGGTGTCTCAGCTAATAAGGTAAGCTAGTAGAAAGGCTGGGCTGGGGGTGGGGAGGGAATAATTTCTTCATGCTCGATCTCTGTGTTAATCTATAGTTTTTCTTTTAGCGTAATGGAACTAATCTCACACTTAATGCTGGCTGTGACTTTGGGGTGAAAATTTTGTAACGAGTTTCCCCCACTGTGCCCTCTTGAGACGACAGCTTATGATATCAAAGAGTCTGGGGAGAGACACAGCTTTTAATAAGAACAATGTCATATTTTTTTTTATCATCTGTGGCAGAGAATGAGTTTAGTTAAGCAGGAAAATACTTCAATTCAGCCCTGACTGACTAAAGTATTTAAGCGTTGACTGTTGATGTTTACCATGCTGTAAATTGACAGTGAAATTTGTTCTCAAGAAAGCAGGCTATAGCTATGTCACGTTGTTTTCTGAGCCGTTTCATTTCTAAGTATGTGTTATTCTAGAAAAGGTAGTAATTTTCAGTTGCTAAAATTACCCCACAGAGTTGGTTTAGGTGGATTTTATTTTGTGGGAGTGTATTTTTAAAATTCCAGTGTAGTGGTAATGTGAATTTTTCTGTAACTTTCTCCCTTGTCCCTGGCTGTAATGTTTTCAGGACATATGGAAAACGTAGTTGTTCCCAAGTTCATGGAAGTCAAAACCATCATATCTGAGACTTTTCTCATTACCCTGACT
This sequence comes from Microtus ochrogaster, assembly GCF_000317375.1. NCBI lineage: Eukaryota > Metazoa > Chordata > Mammalia > Rodentia > Cricetidae > Microtus > Microtus ochrogaster. Next base: position 1,326,106 of record NW_004949118.1, on the reverse strand, counting down.
ATAATCTATAATATCTCATAAACAAGAAGTGAAGAAGCAGTCCCTGGGTTGGCTTCCCTTGGCAATTCTGCTCTGTGTGTGTGTGTGTGTGTGTGTGTGTGTGTGTGTAACACGAGAGTCTGGTTCTGTTTGAATCCTTCCATGAATCCCTGAGGCGAGCAAGGGTTTATGAAGATAGAGAAGAAATTGTGATCTGGTCTAAGAGGCTGACAAGGGAGGCAAACAGAATCAGGGTTTGTGTTTGTAGGCATTCTGGGGTGGCACCGCTGTGTCATCTGAAAACCAGATGCGAGTCTCCTAAAGTAGGTGACCTCAAAAGGCATTGGAAGGTCTACTCATAAACGGCCGAGCACACGGGGATTTGGGAGAGATAGAAAGGAGCTATTCTCTTGTCCCTCTCGTCTCGTCTTTGCGCTCTGGTTTTCTGTATGGGAAGTGACCTGGGGGCTCCCGGGTTTGTTTAGTGAAGCTCTGAACATCACAGTGACATTCCATATACCAGTCTCTCCCACCTCCTCACCACGGACTCTGGACTCCGTTATCTCTGGGAGTATAAACAAGGTTCAAAAGTGTGGGCACAAACATTTATCCGCCAATAGTAGCTTAATACGACCTAAACTATTTCCCAAGTCCCACCTCCAAATTTGAGGCACTCCTCTTGAGATACTAGTTTAGTAGGGAAGAGCGTGGAATTTTAGTCTCTCACAGTTTATTTTGTAGAGCAACACAGCACATGTTTCCTACTCATATTGCACGGTTTTAAAATATGTTCAATTTCACAGCTATTCAGTGTGTAGAGCTTTCTCCAAGCACACGTTTGGGGTTTGAAAAGCCTTTCTTTTATCTTCCCCCTTTTCCTCCACATCCTTCCTCACACCTCAGCTCTCTAAAGTTCCCTTAGCTGCCCCAGGCACTGTTTTCCCTTCTTTTTCCTAACAGCCCCCTTTCTCTTCCCTAAAGTGGCTCTAATTCAGAGCTGTAGAATGCCCCATGTCCGTCTGAAAGCTGTGGGAAGTAGAAACCAGCCCTGTGTGATCACTGAATTGTGCCATTCAGTTCCTGCCGCTGGTGAAATAAGAGTTACACACCCCGTGACTTCTATGCACTCTCGTTTCCTGAAACCAACTCAGTGGTCAAAATGAGCAAGATTGGTCAGCACCGCTCACCGCTCATATGATCTTTGTCACTATAGCGACTATGGTACGTAAGGAATAAACATTTCTGCCCTTTGAGGTTGTTTTATTGGCCACGCCACATGCAAGCCACGTGTTATTTACACAGTTGAATGTTAATTCTTTCCGTGTTATAATAGAGGAAATGGGTAAAAAGCAGGAGCCTCACATTGTTCTCTCACACACAAAGACCAGGAACAGCCACCAGCTGCAGACAGTGGTGATCAGGTGGCACTTGGTCCAGATGGTCCACCGTCATAAAAAGTTCTTGGCACTGTGGCCAAGCAGCCCGACAGAAGGCAGCGAGCAAATTTGTTCCAAATACACGTGAAGCTCATTCTTGAGCACAATGAAGATCAGCCACAGGGAGAACAAAGACGAGAAAGACTAAAATATGTCTAGACTCGGTTATTATTGTCAATATGGCCTCATTTATTTTACAGACTATAGAACCCAAGGATACCAGGATACAAAACTAAAGTATATCAGATCTATAACTGTAGCCGACGTCCTCCATACCATCTTCTCCTACTTCTGTAGCCTACTTCTCTCTGTTCTTATTGCTTCAGTGTGGAAAGTAATGGGTTTCTGTATGAAATGTCTTCATACACGGATATCATTTTATATCATTTTTATTCATGCCCCAGTCTCTCTTGATCTTCCCCACCTTCCTCCATCTTGCTGGTTCCTTTCCTCTCCATGTCGCTCTTCTTCAATCCAGCTTACAAAACATCTCTGGTACCTCCTCCCCTTCCCCTTACTCTCATGTCCTCGCTTCTTGGCACTGATAAGAGATGAATGAGGAGGAAAACCACCAAACTCTGGACAGCTTACTTGTCTGTTTCTCTCCATTCATCTACCAATATCCTAGTATTCTAGTCCAATCTCTGTCATTGCCTAGATTGTTGGGGGAGGGGGTAGATGGTAGGTCTTCCTGTTGGTTCTTCCTCAATCCACTCCACTCTGGAAAACAGAGCCAAAGGATCTTTCTGAAATACATACAGAATCACTCTGCTGAAAAGTCATTCAGTGAGCCAAACATGGTGGCAAACTGAGAGGCCAGGACAGGATGAGTTCAAGGCCACCCTAGTGACACAGCTGTCTTGAGGCCTGCTTGAGCAGCATAGTGATGCACTCTGTGTGACTTACAGAGAGAGATTGAGGCGGGGAGAGAGAAAAGGGTGGTCACTAAGTGATTCCTCTTTACCCCCACTATAGAACTGAGATTCCTTAATGTGGCAGGTGACATGGCTGGGACCATTTTCCTGCTCCTGTATCTCCTTCCTCTCCCGCGTCCACTCAGCACTTCCAACATTCTGGTCTGTTTCCCTCGCTTACAGCCATCATGGACGCTCACCCGAGACCTTCGCACAAGCTGCTTCCCTGTTGATCCTTTTTTCCGTCTGCCTCATTCCCTGTTTCGTACTGTCCCCTTTCTCAACCTGCTAGTCTCTTATGAGATGTCATTGCCTATGGAAAGTCCTCCCTGATGGCCCAGATTGGAGCCAAATGCTGTATTAGTTGCTTTTCTTATTGCTGTAGCAAAGTTCCTGACAGAAAACCAGTCAAGGGAAAGTTTGTCTTGGGTTTTTGGTGGCAGGGAAGACATGACAACAGGCGTGTGTGTCTGCTGGCCACACTGCATCTGCAGTCAGGAAGCAGAGCAATGGATGCCAGCGCTCAGCTCTCTTCTCCTTGTGTTCTATCTGAAGGATGGTGTCACTCACATTTATGGTGGGTTCCCCTCCTCTGTTAGACCTTACCAGGAGCATCCTCATAAACACATTTGGTGACTCCAATTCCAGTCCTGTGGACAATGAAGATGATCCATCACGGGTCCCCTCTTACATCACGGGCCCCCTCTTACATCACGGGACCCCTCTTACATCACAGGTCCCCTCTTCCATCATGCCCTTATAGCATCCGTCACTTCTCTGCTGTGAACTTCCTCTTGTGTGTGGAATTGCCCATCCCATGGCTACCTCTTCCTCTCGCCTAGTAGTTCCATGAAAACTGGTGCCTAGACTCATTCATGGCTGTAGCCCATGATCCAGCACACTGCCCCTGACACAGTAAAATCTGTCTGAATACATACCATCTAGTTAACAGTGCTAAACTATGACCTGTGGTCTTCTGGGCTGCAGAAACTGGATGTTATTCAGCCCTGGAAAGATAACGCCAGGATGGTTCTTCTGCCATTCTGTAAATGAGCGGCCTACCATTTGTGACATTGTTATTAAAGAACTGGCCCTTCAGTGTGTTTGACACCAAGGACCAACTCTTTCTATCCATGTTGCTGCAATCCTCTGCCTTCTTATGATGAAAGAAAAAGGCCTATTCTTGATGTGTTGTGCTCATAGAAAAAGCCTGAATTTTTCTGTAGCAACCAGTGTTCCTTTGCTTCCTGACCTCCAGCAGTCGGCCCTGCCCTGGGAGTATGTCTCCCTTATTGCTGGCTGGGGAGTACTTTCTTTGTGCTATGGCTTTCTTTGTTCTCTTGCTTTCTCCTTTGGCTCCTCCATCCACAGGGTCTACAGGAACCTCCCTTGCTTCCTGTACAGATGGAGTGATTGAGCTCTTTGTCTCGGCTTCATTTCCATTGTTCTTTTGTGTAAGGATCATTTTCCAGGTCTTGCCCTGTGATTACTCTTTCCATAGCACTTTTTGCCCAAACTCCTTCAGTCCCCAGTGTGTTTCAACCTCAGCCTGATGTTAGCCGACCCAGGGAGCTTCCGCTACTCTTTATTGGGTTACTCGCTACCACCCAGCCCCCTAATTGGCAGAGTTCCCTATGGAAGAAACACCTGGGGGTGCTGCTAGGGACGTGAAATGTACAATGTCTAAGAAGTTTCCACTTTGTACTGGCCATGGTAATCTTCGGAGCCCCTGCTGTGCAAATCAACCCCCACGTGAACATATCAGCACTGAGCGGAGCGTGAGTGAAAGCGTTCGGGGCACAGCTATCTTGAAACCATCACGTTCTCCAGTTTCCTCATCCATGCAATGGAGGTGACAGTGATGTCTACATCATGAATGGTGGTGAGCACAGAGTAGTCAGCCGGTGGTGTGAGTGGCCTCAGTAAGTACAGGAGTGAAAGCCCATGCGGCCACGTCATGGTCTTCGGAGTGTATTGGTTATCTTCGTAGTAAATAGGACTTTGCAAATGTGATTACATTAAGTATCATCATGGGTGGGCCCTAAATACATATACTCATAAGTAACGTGGTAGAAAGATTTTTGAGCACAGAAGTCAATTTGACTCAAGAAACAGAGATATTTAAAGATGCCACACTCCTGGTTTTGAAGATAGAGAGGCCATGAGCCAAGGAATGCCACTTTAGGCAGTTAAAAGGGCAAGGAAGGACATTCCTCGCTGCTGGGATGGGCCTTTCAGCTCATCTATCTGTCTAGACTTCTGACCTACAGAACTGTGAGCGAATAAATGGGTGTTGTTTGCTAGTGGGTGGGCTATGGTGGCATGGGTACGCAGCAGAGAGAACAGATAGAGCTGTTGGCATTTTGGGAAATGAAAGACGACTCTTCAAATGAGCTGATAGAGAGAAATAGGACGTGAATGAGAGGTAGATGGTACTACAGGGGTGGCGGACCGAGGAGCAGAGGCCCTCGAGACAGCCAGTGCATGGGAGGGTACGGGAAGGGCTGGACCGCTGCACCTCAGCTAGGGACAGCCAGTGCATGGGAGGGTACGGGAAGGGCTGGA
>NW_004949118.1:1244717-1320717 GCF_000317375.1 Microtus ochrogaster | reverse complement strand
GACAGCCAGTGCATGGGAGGATACGGGAAGGGCTGGACCGCTGCACCTCAGCTGGAGACAGCCAGTGCATGGGAGGATATGGGAAGGGATGAACCGCTGCACCTCAGCTGAGAACCTTCATTGGAGCAGACTGTGAAGATACCGAATGTTAGCATGCGTAAGTTCTTGCTGGAGGAGAGCAACCGTGAGTAGCAGATGAGGGGAGGCTCACAACATCATGAGGCTGAGGGAATGGTGAAATGTCCTTTTCCATTCAGGAAAAGAAAAAGTGTCGTCTGGAGAAATTTCTCTAGGCAACAACCAAGAATCTTAGAAAAGAGGACCTATCACCAGGCGGCGGTGGTGCACAGCTTTAATCCCAGCACTCAGGAGGCAGAGGGAGGCGGATCTCTGTGAGTTCAAAGCCAGCCTTGTCTACAGAGTGAGTTCCAGGACAGATAGGGCTGTACAAAGAAACCCTCAAAAAAAAAAAGAGGACCACACAAACAACAACAAACAGGAAAAACAGCCATTTTCTAGGGATCACAGTGCCTCAATAGGGATGCATGGACAGTTCAAGGACTGAAAGCCTTAAAAATACCTCCTAGGTCTGTCAGCCAAGTCAAGACTGTTGTCAGAAGTGAACTTTGTTTCCTGTGAGTTCTCCATATATCACAATCAGTTTGCATATTATGTTGTGAAAACACACATTCTCATGTTTCCACATACAACCTTTCTTCTCCTTCTACCTAACTGGCAATGTCTTGCCCATAATCCAAGTCTCAAGTCAAGGATGACCTTGAACTAGTTTCTATGCCGATACTGTAAATAAATATGTTTTGATTTTTACCAATTAGCAGTACATTTGTAGACTATGGTTCCTTCCTTCCACAGTAATTCCACCTATTCTCTCAGTGGGCATAAAGACTCCTGGGAATAAATATCAGATCATGGCACTGCCTTCTGCTCACCTCCTTGCCCATCCATGAGAAACTGTACACGTGTGGATGGATGCATGGATTAACTGATCCACTAATTGTATGCTATAGTCACAATTCTCACAGAATGAAGAAAATAGCAATGTTCACAGCACCCCCATCGGTGTCTAAAGAAAGGAAGCCCTCTGCCATCCTAGCCCGCTGAGAACAGAATATGGCAAAAGGAACAGAAGTTTTACAATCTTTTTTAGAAAACATAAATTTTTTTATATTTTCGATTCAAAATTTATAAGTGGGTGCTTCATTACAAACATAAACAAAATGGAGATGTTTAATAAGAATAAGAATACTGTTTAGTGTTTGCCCTCATCCAGTCTGTGGCTGTCAGCATCCAGAGTTTTGTCCTAAAAACCCTCAAAGTGAAAATGACATAATCAATTATTTCTAGTGTTTTTATAACTCAAAACTTTTCAAAGCTTTGTGTATGAAAACGAGGGTACATTTGTATAAATTATAGGAACAGCTGTATCCAACACTTGCCAAGATTAACGTACTCATACCTGAGTTATGAGCCAGTAGGACTAGATGCGGTACTAAGGGAGGAAGCAGCTAAGGATCTTCGCATCGTTAAGTGAAAATGAGTTTTAAACACGTCAGTCAATTAAATGCATGTTTAAAGGAAACAAACAGTCTGGATTATTGAAGAGGGAGATCTAACGGTAGAGTGCAGCTTTAAATACAAGAGGAGAAGAAGAAAGAGAATAATGTTTGGTTGGATTGCAAAATCCTGTTGTATCTATCATAGCACCCCGAATCGGAAGGAAGATGGAAACACATCTTGGAAACCTGATTCGCACACGTGACTCCATGGCACAAAATCCCTGCATCATTTTCTTACCAACCTTTATCAAATCTCACAGCTGGATCTAATGAGAGGCTGGCTACCTCTTGCCTTTGTGTTGGAAACAGCTTTGTCTCTTCCCCTCGCTCTGAGTCGTCCTATCACCCCCGGGGACCCAAGGGCCTGCTAGGTTGTTCATCGTTAGTATTTATCACTTTTACAGAATGCCACAGGGTGCTCAGGAGTAGACTGTGTTATTAAAAAGAAAACACAAAACACTTCTTCTAAGTGGGGACACCCCGTCCATTAAAAGCACTGGTGGAATCTGAAGAAAGGAAACCAGCAGGACTGCTGAGACAGTGTCTCAGGCAGGACGCATTTAAGCTGCCCCATGAGGTAAATTCTAGAAGGACATGGAGAAGTGGACTTTAGAGGACTCTCTTCCCTTAACCTGGCCACTCACTGGAATGGCCTCAGGCCACCAGTTCCCCCTGGGAAGGAGCAGGTGGCAAATCTGATTTGAACAGCTAAGTATTCAAGTCATAGACCCGGAGGATGAACGGTTGGCTTCCTCCTCAGTGGGACCATCCATCCACCTGTAGGGTGAGTGACAGCTGCTGGGGTAAAACTCACACTTGATGGAGGAAGACGGACCTCACCCTGTGGTCTGTGATGAGTACTCAGAGAACACTGCTAAAACTGGTGATAAAAATGTTGCCCAGAGAAGACCACACAGACCTGATTTCCTCCCTCATATCACCCAGGAAATGCAATTTCCTCACAAAAGATATCTTTTTAATAAATAAAATCAGTAAGATACCAAGAGAGGCGTGTTACGGTGGGTGGGAAAGAAGTGCTTTGGGTTTCATTTCCTCCGGGCCCTGCCCTTTGCCGTTGGCATGGCTGCCAGATTGGAACCACGATTTCAGTCCTTCAGATTCCGGTAGAGCTCCTGCTTGGTATTTCCGATAGCGGCATATCTTGAGTTCAGCCTATTTTAATTCTTGTCCCCGTTGTCTATGAAATTGTGTGACCATAGGCTTAAGGTCAATATTAATCATACCAATTACATTTGAGAGATTGATACAAATGTTATTACCCAGGTTCATCAAATATTCCTAATGTCACTTGTGTATTCAGTTACATACTGACATTGCCTACCATATAGCAGATACTAGAAGACATATAGCAATTACTTACTAGTTGATAAATTATTGGTTGGAAAGTCTGCAATGAGGAGGATGACAAAAGAAAGAAAATTTCCTTATACTACTAGTGGATTTCCATTACATTAATTATAATCATCAAGTAGTAATATTCAGTTGGTATGAAGATCTGTCCTTCATAGCTGAGAGGAAGAGCGCTTCCTATGAAGCCTTCATTTCATAACCCTTCCACTCTTACATAATAGAAACGATAAGTGTGGCGTGAGCGCTCTGCTCCTTCCCCAATGGGTATGCTTTAGAGCACCCACAAATGTCATGCTATCTATTTTTAAGTAGGGTGCTGCTGGGTAAACAGCTGAATCGTCTGAACCCAATAGGGAAATTCAAAGTTTAAATAAGCTATTTTATCTCCTTGAAAATAAGTGGTACAGACTGCCTTGGAGCATATGGGTTCTTGCGTTCAGTCACATGTAGATGCCCTTCACTTTGGATCTAAAGTCCAGCTGAAGAAATTGGGAAGCAGAGTATATTCTGTAACGCTGATTCCCTATCTCAGGATCCTTAGTCCCCTGCAGAGACTCAACCTTTCCTTAGGTCTTTGAATCTAATGGCGTTTTTACCTTGGGGTTAAGACAACGCAAAGACAACATGAATGCAAAATCCAGATAGACGGGAATTGCAGGTTGAGAGTTTTTCCACGTAATTCGTATTTTTAATGAAAGTTTCACATGCTAATTGTGGAGGAAAAACTCAGATAGTAAAGAATCATATATAGTGAGAGAATCATATAGTTGAAAGTTAAAAACTTTCCACCTGTATGTATTCCTTCACCTCCCCAGTAGCATTTCCTCCAGCTATGTTCTGTGTGTGTGCTTGAGTTCATTCATATATGTATATATGTGCATCTGTGTATATACATGTGCCTATGCATATTTGCACAGATATATAAAGGCAGCCTGCTGTGCCCATTTTTGCTGTAATATGTCCCTTCAGGACTGACTGCTTTGTATTGACTAATATGGGGGCTCATACCTGGGAGAGGCTGATTCTCTCAGTAGTCCTTAGCTGCCTGTAATTCTTCATCTAAGCCTGGGCCCCATGAGATTCTCTCCCTTCAGGAAAAACATGTGACCATGAGTTGTGCCCTTGCATGTACTGATTCTGCCCTCCTTTAGTATGAGATGGTAGGGCGTGTCTCCATGAGGCCAGTGATTTGGTTTTGCCTGAGTTTGTGTTTCCATTACCTGGATGTGTGTTGAGTGCACAGCAAATGAGGAGTAAACATTTGTTAAGGGAGTGAACTCTCCCATACAATGAAGAGTTCCTAACTTTAACAAGAATGAGGTGGATTGAAACATGTTGTCATGCAATGATGGTAAGTTTGTGCTACTGAGTGAGGAAGGCCAAGAGCTGGGCATATTCACCATACAATTCCACTCTATTAAAAGAGAAGACAGTGCATGTCTGAGCACACAGTCACTTATGTTTAAGCATTTCCATGTTTGTCTATGTAATATGCACGTGTTTATGCTAATATTTGAATATATATGAGTGATGAGAAAAGTCTATGAACTTGAGAGTGGACAGACCTGGGAGGGGTTAGAGGGAAGGGCTGGACACATGGAGGAAGGGAAGGAAGAAAGTCGCATAATAATATTTCAATTAACAATATAATTTTTTTAATATTTTTAAATTAGAAAGCAAATATGTACTATAACAGATTGTCTTGAAACAATTCTTTTTGCCTCTTAATCAGCTAGACAAATTGCAGAAATTGTTTTTATAAATGCAGCTTTTCCATCAATGTTCTTTGGCATGTGCGTATTTGTGTGTGTGTGTTTTATCATCAACTCCTTTAGAAATGGATTATTTTACATTGCTGCTTGAGTTCAGGCAATAATAAAACATTGGCACTAAGGCGTGCTATGTTTTATGGGCTACATCTTTGTTAAAATGAAGAAATGCGTTACAATGACTTCTGGACTGAGTTTTCCCAGATGAGCCTGTGATGATGTCCCCCCAAGAATCAGGTCATGTGTCCCAGTTTCCATCCACTCTTCCTGATCACGTGTTCTATAATTTTCCCACTTAAATACGTCTTGATATTCAGCTGCCTCCCACACAGAATTCATATTTCTCCTTTTGGTTGCTGTGTAAGAACAAAAGAAAACGTAGTTTCGTAAACATGAGACAAATTTATCCCTTCATTCACAGAAAAATTTGACTCCCAATATAACTGACAAGAAAGTCTAATGGATATCTATCTATCACGGGGTGTGCAAACAACACTGAGGACAGACCCTGTGACCAGCAGCAGGTACCAACACAGAACGAACTCATGGTATTTGTGTAGACTTTTGTCCCATATTGTTTTTTGTTTGGGCATAGTTTTTTCTTACTGGCCTTTTATTTGTATTTTTTTTTGTTTTTCGATTTTATTTGTATTTTATGGTTTCAGATTTTGTGTTTTTGTGGTGTGTGTGTTTCCTGTGGGGTTTTTTTTTTCATTTTTTAAATACTGTGAAAAATCTCATTAAAAATACATTTTTTTTTTATTTTTAAGACAGGGTTTCTCCGTAGCTTTTGGTTCCTGTCCTGGAACTAGCTTTTCTAGACCAGGCTGGCCTCAAACTCACAGGGATGGCTCAGCAGTTAAAGGCTAGGCTCACAACCAAAAATATAAAAATACATTTTTTTAAAAGAAACTCAACTGCCATTGGTCAGCGTCCACTGTCCCTCTGGATGGAAGCTGCCCTCACACCTGGCAACAGCCTCCGCTATGCACTGCTTCAGAGATCTTCGAGTCATGTTGAGAAACTTGTCTAGCTTGTGCAGAAACTAGGAAATCACATGGCTTTTTGTTTTTATATTACTTAGGAAATAGCTCCTTCTCAGGAAAAAATGTGTCTTGTGGACATTACAAGAGAAGACATGTGTCCGGGGGTCAGACTTGGGCCCTCGGACCTGCACAGTCCATGTTCTACCCCTGAGCTGTACTCCCAGCCTCTCCAGTGTGTTCTCCTAGTTGTCTGCCTCTGACCCAGTAAAGGATTCTGTTTAGTATTATAGGATGTCATAAATGGAATTTACTGTAATGCTTGTCTGCTAACCCATAGACTTTTACACACACTTGCTAGCGTGAGCAGGAAGCTAAGCCCACTCTTCTCTGCAGCAAAGCATGGGGACTGCCACAGGGAGGTGCCACGGTGCCTGAAGAGCTTTCACAGGGCCGGTGTGACCCATTAAGAAAAGGATTTCTGTCTGGTGCTCCAATGTGGGTCTGTCTCTTTTCATCGCCTGATGAAGGTTAATATTCAGGAGGATACCTATATATTTTAAGGTCCAAATCAGGAGCAGAAGGAGAGAGAGCACAAGCAAGGAACTCAGGACCGCGAGGGGTGCACCCACACACTGAGACAATGGGGATGTTCTATCGGGAACTCACCAAGGCTAGCTGGCCTGGGTCTGGAAAAGCCTGGGATAAAACTGGACTCGCTGAACATAGCAGACAATGAGGACTACTGAGAACTCAAGAACAATGGCAATGGGTTTTGATCCTACTGCACGTACTGGCTTTGTGGGAGCCTAGGCAGTTTAGATGCTCACCTTACTAGACCTGGATGGAGGTGGGTGGTCCTTGGACTTCCCACAGGGCAGGGAACCCTGATTGCTCTTTGGGCTGATGAGGGAGGGGGACTTGATTGGGGTAGGGGGAGGGAAATGGGAGGCAGTGGTGGGGAAGAGACAGAAATCTTTAATAAATAAATAAATAAAAAAGATAAAGGAAAAACCCAAAGCCTCTCTCATGTGAAGGGCACCCGCGGCATTGCTCTCCGTAGGTGGTTCAGTTTTATATTAGGAAAACACTGTTCTGAACCGTGTGCTGTGGATTTGTGGGGGGGAGGGGGCTGGGAGAACACTGTATTTTTAAAGGGAGAGGTAATAGTAGCATGTGTGTGGTTAGCAAGGGTCCTGTTAGTCTTACATCCAAAGACAATCATTTATAAATATAAATAGGCCCTTTTTCCCTCCTAATTTTTACCATCAAAATGTTGATACGGATCTAGGAAGGTTGCTCAGCAGTCAAGTACCTGCAGTAACAAGTAGGAGAGACAAGAGTTCAGGTTGCCAGCATCTATGGAAAAATCCAGACACCCTGACACATGTTTATAATTTTACCAGTGAGGCTATAGAAGCAGGAGGTTGGCTGGAGCTTGCTACCCAGCTAGACTTACTCAATCAGAATAGATAAAGTCCAGGTTCACTGAGAGACCTGTCTCAAATAAGAAACGGGCTGGAGAACAGTAATGAAAACATCTGACATCAACCTCCAGCCCACACACACACACATGCACACACATGAACACATGCATAGAGCACATACATGCAGTGTTCTAAACTGTTGGCATGCTCAAGGTTTATGGAATCAAATGTAAGGCATAGGTCTATTTTTTTTTTACTAACAATCATACCTACTTGCCTCTATAACACCATTTCGTTTACACTAATACCTTGGGAAATATATATACTGGCACAGACTGGACAAGAATTCTGTGATCCTAACATTGGTTTTTTTTTAAATATTTATTTATTTATTATGTATACAATATTCTGTCTGTGTGTAAGCCTGAAGGCCAGAAGAGGGCGCCAGACCTCTTTACAGATGGTTGTGAGCCACCATGTGGTTGCTGGGAATTGAACTCAGGACCTTTGGAAGAGCAGGCAATGCTCTTAACCACTGAGCCATCTCTCCAGCCCCCTAACATTGGTTTTGGTCAAGGGTCTTCTAAACACTTTCCCCCCTTGTATGTATCTATGTTGAGAGGTCAAAGCCCTTTCCAAGACTGTTGAAAGAATTGATACGTATCCATTGGTGGTTTTCCCCTCTGTAGGGTTTAGTAGGTAGATAACTCATTGATGTGTGGTGTGGGCAGGTGGAACATTCACTGGCCCAGAAGGAGCTATGAAATCTGACTAAGTCCTACTGCTTACCATTCATGTCAACTTTAATTATGTTCTGTGTGTCCGCACCTGCATTTGTAAGTGGTGGGGTTTGCCACGGGATGGTGTAACTAGAAGTCACATGGAGAAAACCAGCCAAGCTGTAAGACTAAGTGACATTCTCACGTTCCCATCAGAAGCATCCTGGAATCTGCACACAGCAAGCAGTTCTATATTAGTGTCTCCAGTCCTTCTTGGAAACCACTTCTGCAAAACATGTCTAAGGGCCGTGATAAATAAAATGGACTTTGAAACGTGCTGGGTGGGATGACAGTCTTTATTTTTCCTCACTGGGCCTTCCCAGATGTGGTGATAGGGCTCCCTTGGCCTGGCTTCAGTATGCCCTGTTGTGAGTTTTCTTCTGTTTTTTACCCCTGGCCAGTCTGCCATCCTCTATAGCCAAGCCTCTGGAGAATCCCCCAGATCTGCCAATCTCTCTCAGCTCTACCAAGGCTCAGAGTCTTGGATTTATTGTATATTCGATTATGGATGAGGTCTATCATGAATTAAATAGACTTTAGAAACTTCTGCCATTCAAAGATCTAACTATCAACCCCTTATTACATGATTTCCACATAAAAATCATGTGGACCAAGCCCCTTTCACCTCCAAAATGCTCTACAAGCTTTCATTTGGTGGGCATGTCCCTGTCGTCGTATTTAACAAACATGTTCTGTCTAAATTATTTTATATTTATAGTATCCTTATCTAAATTATTTTATATTTATAGTATCCTTATCCTTACAGTCTTAACCTTGCTAAGTCACGATATATCCTCATTTTATATTTGAAAGCCTGATGTTAGAGGGAAGCCATGTAAGTAAACCAAAAAAATCCCAGGTTTGTTGATCAGATTTGTACCCAGTTCACCTGATTCCAAAATCTGCACTTTGTTGTAGCATATTCCTTCCTGTAAGTGATGCACTGTGTGAGGGAGAGTTAGACAGTAGCGGGACACTCCGTCTCCTTCCTTGTTCCTTTGTAGGTATTCTGTATGCAGCTTTTCATTTTAGTTCTCACTTGTTGAGCACTCACTACATGCCAGGCTTTCATGGTGAAGGTCCAATGAGTGGCAGGTGCAGGTTAAACCACATATCCCTTCTAATCCGATGGTTTGGGCTTGTCAGACATACTGGTACCCATCGTTTTTCTCCAGACCCTTTGTTTCAGATTATGGTAATGGATAGAAGCTCATTCCTCCTGTTCCTAAGGTGACAGATATTTCATCTTGACATGAAGATTACAATATTAAAAGTAAGATTGTTATAAAATATTGGGATCTCTTAGATTACAGTATGGCTAAGGGGAGCTTAAATGGTTTGAATTTTGCATTTTTTAAAAACTCTATTGCATTTATTGATGGTGGGAGTGCAACCCAGCATGCCTGTGTGATCAGAAGGTAACTTCCAGGAGCCAATTCTCTCCTTCCACTGTATGGGTCTCAGAGACTGAACTCACAGCCTCAGACTTAGTAACAAGTACCTTTATCCTGAGCCATCCCGCTAGCTCGTAAATGTTTTTTCAACACCACTGGCCAGACCCAAAAAGGTTCATATGCGAGAATATGCTAATACATGTATATTCTATATGCCTTTTCTGGCTTTGCATGTTGTAGTAACCCTACTGGTGGGTGTCACCCAGAGGGTGGTCTTCACCAGCTCTTCCAGGAGCTATTCAAAAAGATTCAAATCACATCTAGATAAAGAGCTTTGCAGGAATGGTTTTCCACACAGGGTACAATCAATAAAGTAAGGGCAACAAAAATCCATAGAGCTCCATTTGAAAAACATGACTCTCAGGTCCCCAAACTATTCATTCAACCAGTACGTGGTAAGCATTGATTTTGCAGAAGGTTCACTAGGAAAAGCAAAGATGAATAGCATTATCTTTCTGATTAATAATGAATATGGCCAAGCCCCCGCCAGATGCTGTGAAAGCCTGTTTTTTAAAACTGTGGTCATGACGAATTAGCAGTTAGTAAAATCAATTTAGTGGGTTGGGAACAACGTTATTTTTAATTAAGTAGAACACAATAGAAGAGAATAGAAAAGAAGCTAGAGCTTATGGGGAGATGGAAGGTTAAGTTTTTATTTCTTCTTTCCTGTGTGTAGGGGCACTGGGTTTCCAAAGTAAGAGACTCTTCTTATTGTCGAAAGTAGTCAAAGAGTTTGAAGAGAGAAAAAGAAAACAAAAGCGATGCTCTTAAGTTCTCTTCCCGCTGAGAAAAGAAAGCTAATTAATGGTGAGTCTTTTGTAAAAAGCAGAGAGGGGCCTCCCTGGAGATTAAAGCTGGGGTAGGGTGCAGCAGGTCATCCTCCCTCTTCCAGCGCCTTCCTTTGCTCAGCTTCCAGGGCTGCCCCTTGCTGTCCTCACACCATTCTTGCTGCTTCTTGGTTCCTTTCTCCGAAGACCAAAGGACAGCTGAGTTAGTCATGGCCTTTGAGCCTCTCTTTCCTGCTGACACTCATTCATCCTCAGATATGAAAATGCTGTCTACATGTCCACATGGATTTTTCCAGCCCAGATTGCTGGCCTACCATGTTGATATGCCCAAAGCTCCCACCTCAGCATCTCTTCTTGGATGTATCGCAGGCATCTCAACGTCAACACATTCCGAGCGCACACTTCTGTTTTATGTGTGTGTGCATCAGCTGTGCATGGTGCTGTAGTTTATTTTGCATATGCAAAAGATCTATTTCTTGCCTAAGGGGATAGAGCAGTGGGAAAGTGTGGGAGAAAGACAGGGAGCATAGTGGTAACTATTGTTGTAAGGAGTGGTGGGCCGCTTTCCATCACCTAGCTCCTGGCCACTGGCTAGCTTTACCCAAAATAATTACACGGAAACTGTATTCTTTTAAACACTCCCTGGCCCATTAGCTCTAGCCTCTTACTGGCTAACTCTCACATCGTGATTAACCCATTTCTAATGAGTATAGCACCACGAGGTGGTGTCTTACCGGGAAGATCTTAACCTGCATCCATCTCGGAGAGGAGAGCTATGGCGACTGCTTGAATCTGCTTCTTTCTCCCAGCATTCTGTTCTGTCTACTCCGCCTACATAATTTTCTGTCCTATCAGGGCCAAGGCAGTTTCTTTATTAACCAATGAAAGTAACACATAGACCCTCCTCCGTCAACTATGGTTAAGGAACATTATATACATGAGAAAACTTTCTTAATGGAAAAATAGATATTTGCATATAGAGTTTTATGTTTTAATATAAAATATAGAATCTGCAAATGAGAGAAAGCAAGAAATATTTTCTTTCTGAATCTTGCTGTTTTGCTGAATATGATAATCTTTACTTGGTCTTTTTTTTCCAGCAAACAGCATAGTTTCACTCTTCTTCACGGCTGAATAAAACTCTATTGTATAAATGTACTACTTTCTTTGCATCCATTCATCTGGCGGACACCTAGGCTGATGCCATGACTTGGTTATTGTGGGTAGTACCACAGTGAACAGGACTGTTAAGATGTCCCTGCGGTGTGCGTTTTGACTTAGAGTCCAGATCAAATCTTCCAGTCTTAATCTACTCCTTTTGGGCCTCTTCATTTCAGCCAACATTAACTCAGTCCTTCTAGTAGATCAAGCCATCCTTGCCACCTTTCTTGGGGTCATCTCTCCTCCTTTCTTCCCGGCTACGCACCCAAGTCATCACTAGAAAATCCATCCTCTCCCCTCTCCATCACAGCCTCCTGGCTCTTCACCAAGGTTCTCATATGAATCTCATCTCTGACTTTACTCTTGTTCCCTTTTAGTCAAACTAAAAGAGCCTTTGAAACTAGAACATGTCTGTCTCTATTCAAAACCTCAGCCACAGCCTTTCCAACAGCCTGATAAAATACTGATAAAAATAGCTATGGAACAGACCATCTGTGCACATACCTGGTTTAGATACCTTGCTGCCTGAGGAAGTATGATGAGATAGAACAAAGTTCAGATCCTCAAGATCAGTGTGTGATAATTTTTGTTATCACCTATATGCATAAAAGACACCAGAATATGACTCTATCCTGTTTGGATACCGAGCGCTAGATTCTTGTGGTTTCGTGGTGTTTCACTGATAGAGAATGAATAGATTCAGTAAGGAAATATTCCACTGTGGCCCATTTAAATGCAGTGTTCAGTGTACTGTAGGTGCTGTGACTATGACGGCCATAGTAACCAGTGGGTGGTGATGAAATGCACACGTGCACATCTCTGTAACTATGTTGTTTCCCTTCCTTCAGTCGGTCATGCCAGAAAGTCAAGTCAATGATTGCTAAGTATCATTAGTGATAGGCTCATTTGAGAAGCAGTATTTTGAAATTAATACTAAATGCTCTAAAGGAAACATATTCTCTGGAATTTCTTTCAGAATTTATGTTTAACTATTAGTGTATGAGGTGGTTGACTGAAGATTTTATGGACTAAACTT
Source organism: Microtus ochrogaster (assembly GCF_000317375.1). Classification (NCBI taxonomy): domain Eukaryota; kingdom Metazoa; phylum Chordata; class Mammalia; order Rodentia; family Cricetidae; genus Microtus; species Microtus ochrogaster. The sequence continues at coordinate 1,308,372 of NW_004949118.1, read as the reverse complement.
GTACCATTTTAACAAGATTATCAGACTTTCTGTTCTAAGAGAAAACATCTATATTCATAAGCATTTTAAAATAACTGTACTATTTGTTCTAAAATAACTGTTGTGTTTATCAGGCTGCATGTTCCAAAGAAGCAGAATCAGCACCCTGCAAATCAGACACAGAGCTGGGGCGTGGATGGCACTGACAGCTAATGGGCTAGATGAGGGATCTGGGAGGTTTGAGCAAACAGCACAGTTTGGGTTTGGTGGATAACATGTCTGTGTCTGGGTTTCTACAGAAACCCAGCAGGAAGACCACTGACCGAGGTCCATTCGTACTTCTGAATACCCAGGCAAGAATTCAAGCTTTCCTCTGAGAACTCCGTTTTGAAACAAGGAATTATACTTAAAACCCACACATGATATAGCGGAGAGACCGCAGCCCACCCTGACTGTAGCATGATGGGAAAAACTCAGTGCCTAGCCTGGACTTTCTGAGCCAGCAGCTATCTATACTCAATGTGCCCAGAAGCAAGCAGCTTCGTGAAAACTACTCAGGGCTCCCCATTATCCTCCTGTATAGCCAGTACAAACGAGTTTGTCTGCCACAGACAAATGCCAGGGCTGTTGATTTTGAACTCTTTTAGAATGTTTTGGATGTTCCTTTCATTTCACTAAATCTTACAGCCTGTTATAACTGCTGGCAGGGTGTGGTCTCTGTTACTTCAAGCTCTTTGTTTTCTTGCAAGCATCTAATAGTCATTATGTGTCAAATTTTTGAAAATCAAAAAAAAAACACTTTCAAAATATGTCCTGAAATTTTCATTTTGGGATCTCATGATGAATAGAGAATTGCTGAAGCAAAGGTCAGAATCTTGTTTAAATAGGACGGTGTGGTAAAGAGAGAACAGAAGTTTGACTGTGGTGTACAACATGCATTTTAAATCCCTTGGTACCCTGAAGTCTCGATATTCTCATTTTTGCAATGGGATTTGATGGCATCGTAGGATCGACAGTATGTTAGAAAATGCCTGTACATTTGTGTGCTTACTTTCAGGGCCAAAGGCTACCCTCTTCCCGACTGTATTACTCATCAAAGAGAAAGTATTTTTCCCAGCATCCCAAGCATTGAACAGGCTTAGGTCATACATACAACCCTGTAGCAGTTCCGTGAAACAAAGAACAGTGAGCAAACCGATGGACCGATGGGCATGGCCTGAACCCCAAAACATTTCTCAGACATATGGGTCTCTAACAAAGGAAGAAGGTTCCCCAAAAGAGAACCAGTGTGATGCGACCCGAGAGCCAGCAGTGAGGTTCAGATAACTCCATCAGTGCCCACTCCAGTTATAGTACAGGATAGAACACTCATAAATATTCAGGGCCTGGATAGGTGGCTCAGTGGTTAAGAGGATTAGGTGCTCTTCTAGAGGACCCAAGTTCAATTCCCAGCCACCGTTATGGCAGCTCGCAACTCTACAGGCACCCAGCACACACGTGGTACACAGACACTCATGCAGAAGAAACTCTAATACATACAAAATAAAAACAAATATATTCTCTTTCCCTTCTTCCCCTTCGTAGAGCCAGCTGGAAGCCAGTATCCCCACTACTGTTTCCTGATGTGGTATCACAAAGACTTTGCCCAGCTGCCCCCTTCCTTCATCAGCTGACACCTGGAAAATACTTCCCAGCAGCCCCCAGAGCTGAACTGATTTAAAAGGTCCTTGGGTACTCCCACAAACATAGTTCCATCCACGAGGGAACAGCCTGTATGGGAACAAACTCCAACCGTAGGTAATTCAGCTTCCCCAAGAGTTGGTGCCCAGCTCGGGGTGACACGCTTTAAAGCTGTTTTCAGTCTTCATCCATCCTCCAGATCTCCTGATCCAGTTAAAACCTGTAAATTTCCTTGAGGTCAGAGACTATGTTTTATAAACTGCTTTGGGCTTCTTTACCCAGAAACTTTGATGGTGCAAGGTCCCCTGAAGACAAGTATAACTATTTGTAGGTGAAAATAATCTCAGAGTCATTCAGTGGACAGATCTCTTAGACATTGCAACCATTTAAGAACCTGTGGAGGGAGCTTTGACAAGGGGTAGAGCCCCTGATTTTAAGCAAGGTAGGTATTCACGCTTGGCCTTAAAAGGTAACTGTAAGTAGAGCAAAGTCAGTCACACTCCAGCTTTGGGCTTCCATAGGAGCGAGGCAGGGTGGTTGCTAGGGAGATCAAATCCTATTGGGTAAGGACAATCTTAAGGACAGGCTAAGGATCTGAATATCATGTCATTGTAATTTTCCAATTCCTGCTCTCTTTTTTCTCCCGCTGCTTTTGCTATGAGAAGAGCAAGCTAAAAAGGCTGCAGGGACACTTAAGCCAAGTCGTATTTGTCAAGGTGAAAGCTGTGTGGAGCAGAAAAGCAGTTCTCCCAGCCACAAAGAAGATGCGAAGGAGCAGAGTGAGTAGGGAATCTGAGAGCCACTAAAAGTGCTTAGAAGGTCAGCACACCGCAGCCGTCTCTGCAGACAGCTGCCGGCGGGAGATTGAGCTCCACAGCCAAGTCTTCCTACTGATGCCAAAGCATGCCAGGATGCTCGGAGGCCTCCAGAGTCACTGTTACCAATGTGACTGTCCTGAAAATCTTCTGATCCCCAGCCACACTCCCCCTCACACACATACAACTGAGCATTTTTGTTTAAGCCATAAAGCAGAGACCAGTGGAGGCAGAGTCCGTCTGAGGTGGCAAAGGACATCTCACTTCCTACAGTTTAAGTACTTAATGCTAGAAAATTATAGACCAGATAATACTTGTGGTTATTTTAATAATTATATTTTGTTTTTAAGAGCAGTTAAATGGGAGCATGTGCTCCATTCTCGCTTTTCTTTTCCCTTTTTGAGGTATATTTGTTCATCCCTCGATTGTGATGAATTCGTCAGAGGCTGGCTAATGCTGTTAAAATCATTGGTGCTGGACAGCAAACCTCTTGTTCGTGATGATGACCTCGAAAAGTCATTTCACCTCTTTTGAGTCTCGGCTTTGCCAGAGCAGATCACGTTATTGCTGAATAACTCTGCCCCCAACCCTGCGTTTTATTCTGTAATTGTTAGATTTTTCTGTAGATAGCAGATCCCCACCTCTGCTTTCATAAATACAAGGTCTTGTTCTGTAATTGACCTTTGTTCATAAAGCTCGGATGGGCAAGCTCTGTTGGCCTCAGTCAAGGCCAAGAACCACCATTTACCTGATCACCATCACTGAAATATTCTGTACTTTGGAAAACCTCAACAATGCTAAGTGGTCACCTTGCAAGGAGAAGCCTATCAATGGCCCCTCTTGTCTGTAGTCTGTCTGCCCAGCCAAATGCCTCTCTGACCCTGATGACTTAGATCTCTGCTTTATGTGCCCCACAACTACCAGCTCCATCACCTCCCCAGAAAAGCTCCACTTCCTACCCTTGGATTTTCAGGACATGCACTCCACTTCAACTGTCCGGGCTTTCTAAGTGTCTGCATTCCTTTTGTGGCTCTCAGATTTCCCCAAATCTCACACATTTTCATTACTCCAGACCTCACCATCCAGCTCCCATCCTGAGATATTCCACTCTCAAGGATGTGCACATGGCTTCATCCCTCGGCCACCAGACCATCATGAGCACTGAATGTCTAACTTCCCCTAGGTGCAGCTATGGCTCAGGGCCTGTTGACAGCCGACGTGGTCTCGAGCTCTTAGGCCTTGCCAGGGCCTCTTACAGACAAGCCTCCCTGTGTCATAAATAGTCGTTCTTGTCATTTTTATCCCAAGTCATAGAAATTATGCTTGGTGTTTTAATTCGTTTTTTCCCATAAGCTGATCTTAAATCTGTGTGAAGTTGGATTTCCTTTTATCTGAAGTGTGTACTCTGTTGATTATCATAAAATAACAATAGTGCTTCAAAAAATATTTATAAATAATGGAAGGAAAATTGCCCCTGAACCCAGATTGAGCATCAGGGGCATCAGCACTAACTAATCCCTCTGCACCCCAGTCTTTACCTGCTACAAATTATAATAGAAAGTATAAAAAAGAATCCTTACTGTCATTCATTTTCACCATGAGAATCATAGATATGATATGAACATATAGGTGGGCTTTTCTGCAAAAATATAGCACAGATGAATGCTGAATACAAATACTATCTCATTCCTCGTTTTCATTTATATTGTAAAAAGTTGATCCTAAGACCCATATGCTTCCCATATTTGTCATTTCCAAGATACAGCTTATAAACCAGAGCAACAGAGTTCATCAACAGTGTTTCCTTCTTTCTTATTAGTATAAAAAGTGTTGTGAGGCCTGCACTGGCGTCTGAGAGAGAGTCAATAAAATAAGGCCTCTCGCGTTGGCATCTGAGATCAATAAAATGAGCATCTCGCACTGGAATCTTAGAGTCAATGAAATGAGGCATCTCTCTCACCTTAGGAACGTAAGGAAGTGTAAACGCAGGAAGTTAGCTAACCAAGCAAGAGAAAGGCTCAAAACATCATCACAGTTTGAGACATCCAGATGGGCGTAGTAACCTTGAGTGTAATCTTCCAAGGTTCCATCTGAGGAAGGTTTTTAAGTACCCCTTCCTTGATCTCTTAGAATCAGTATGGTGCTCTTTTAACTTCATTTGAGAAAACCTAAAAGAGAGGAATTAAAAGCATCAAAAGACAGTCCATTAAAGTGCCTAGAAGGTGGATAAATACCTTTTGGTACCCATGGCCAACTTAGGAGGACTACGTTCTTACCATAGAAGAAACACCTGCATCTTTGCGTGTGGTTGTTGACATAGTCTATCACATGTATGTCCTTGTACTGGAATGTCTAGTATGCAGCAGGATATCGTTCTGAAAGACTGTTACTTTGTCATCCCCAAGATATTTATGGCTGGTTCCACTTACGATGTAGCTGAGCTTCCAACCTTCATGCTCACATTTATAAGGTGCTTAAGTTCATGAATGCCTTTTTTTACAGATGAAAAGATTGAGTCAAATATGTGATTACACACATAGTTAAACATATAGTAAGTAAAAGCTAGGGGGGGAATCACATTCATGCAAAAACTTAATGGATTACAGCATGGTTCTGGGCCCTGGAAATAGGTGAACAGTAAAATGCTTACACCTTTGTTAGTCTGCCCTCTCCTACCTCGGAGACTACAAACAGTTGTGAGTCTATCACACACACACACACACACACACACACACACACACACACACATACACACACACACACACACACACCAGTCCAGACAGCCCTTATACGTATCAACCACACAGATCTTAGGACAAATGTTCTTTTAAGAAATCTTAAAATTAAAAAACAAAAAATATGTCCCACTGGGGTTCTTGGACGCTAAGATTTCTAAACCCAAAGAGATATTATACAGGGTCATTGGGAAGCCAGGGAAGCCTGCCCACCTGGAGAAGAACAGCTTTGGGATATTTCCTGATGGGGAACTGTCGCTCAGAACTGCTAGTGTAGACAGTCTGTTCTAAATTTATACTTCTGCTTAACACATTCAATTATTTTTGTGTTTGCAGTATCAAAGAATGGGACTCAACAGGTCCCATCCGATCCCTGTCAACAGTACAGTTTCTCTCACTACCACACAGTTTTGCCCTTGTAACTCAAAACCAGCCATAGACAAGATATAATCACGACCATGACTGTGTTCCAATAAAGTTTATTGTGAGCCATATTTAGTCCCAAGCGCTATAGCTCACAAATGCCAGATTAAATAGACCACATCTGTAGATTTCACAGAAGAAGCTAATTTCGGCTGTGATGGTTTAGAAGGGGCTTAGGGGAGGCTGACGCATCTTTGGAGGAAAATTTGACATGCACTTCTAAGATGGAAGTGACCTGCCCACTGTTGCCCCTCTGCCCGGTGCTCTCTGCCCAGGCTGACACTTTCATGACTAGATTTTGATGACTCCAAGCTTCTTCTTATGCTAGAGTTTCTGCTGGCTGGACCCAGGCCTTCCTAAGGCTGACTGCTGTGGTTCTCAGATGTCACCCTTTCAGACAAGAGAGAAACAAGCGACAGCCAGCCCATTTCGGACACCCTGTCATGTTGTCTTACCCGGTTTCCCCACAGCATTTATTTCTCTCTCATTTATTTCTCCGCTTATCTGGATTGATTGCTGTTGGCAGATAAACAGTTAGAACTGCTTGCAGCAGAAACAATAAGAGCGGCAGGCAGGAAGACTTAGGAATTAACAGCATGTCCCATTAGGTGGTCAGCTTCCCGCTTTGGACCCTGTTCCATGGTTGAATAAATTGTGCTGCTGTCGAGTGCTTGAGACATCTCGCAGTATAGAAAGCATCCGCAGCCTGGGTGGAGCCTGGCAGCGTCTGATTACAGTCACTGGTTGGTTGGTGCTGAGCCCTCCAACTCTCAGTGACAACGTGTGACTTCAGCTGTAGACTTCAAATAGGAAACTCCCTGAACTCCTGATTTTCTCAAAACTCTCAGACAGGCATAGTAGCACATGCCTGTATTGGCAGCACTGAAAAGGAAGGCTGAGGCAGGAGGACTGTGAATTAGAGGACAGCCTGGGCTGCTTAGCAAGTTTCAGGCTAAATAATGAGAGCCTTCCTAAAAACTATAAAAAGAAAGAGAAAAACAAAGACAGGTGGTGGCACAGTCTTGAATCCCAGCCCTCGAGAGGCAGAGGCAGGTGGATCTCTGTAAGTTCAAAGCCAGCCTGGTCTACAAAGCGAGTTCTAGGACAGCCAGAGCTGTTACACAGAGAAACCATGTCTCTAAAAAGAAAAAAAAAAGAAAATTAAAAAAATAAAACTCTCTATTAGAGTATTAGTGCTTTAATACAAGCATTAAAAAGCAAATAATCCCCTCTTAGATCTAGCAGTATTATCAAACTTAGCTGTAGGAGACTGCTTTATGTGGTATTTCTGTCGTGGACCCGGCTGCCTCCTGGGATGCCTCAGACATGCAGGACCACCTCCTGTCCCATCATCCACAATGCCTGGGCGCTTGTCCTCTGCTCCTCTTTCAAGCAGGACTTCCAGTCCTAGCCTGGCACCACCAGCAGCAGCAGCATAGCCTTTCCCAGGCAGTGGGAAGAGCTAACCAGAGCTAACCTTCTTTTTAGATTTCCCTCAATCTTATTCAGTGCAGTCAGGTGGGCAGCAGTCAAGGCGGCTCCTAGGTGTTAGCAGCAGCAAACAGCAGGTCACCCGGGGAGAGAGCAGTGGAAGGGAGAAGGAGCACCCCTAGGATCCTGCACCCCTGGTGCTCTGAAGGCTGTTTGGACTCACAGAGGTGAGCAGAACACAGTGTGAGCAAACCTGAGAGTCCGTCTAGACCACACTCGTGTCAGTCAGCAGAGGGTGGGTGCTCCCTGGTGATGGAGACTATCACCAAAATCTAAAACATTAGCTACTCCTAGCCATGAAGAAGTAGATTCATGTCTGCCTGGAAGTCTGTAGACATACATAGGACTGTGGCTTCTTGGGGGTTGAGGGCTGAAAACCCAGCCCAGTAGTGAAAAGGAGAAACCGAAGCTCACAACTATCTTTTCTTAATGACCAAAGACGGGTAACACTGCACTCTTTGGGCTCTTCAGAACAGTGTGCTTCCTTCTAATACTGTGTGCCTCTGAGATGTCCCTCTTTCGTTTTGAAGTATTTAGGTGCGCGCACACACACACACACACACACACACACACACAGAGAGAGAGAGAGAGAGGCTTAATTACAGCAATTTTGCTCGCCCCACCAGTTCAGCAGTGGTATTTTTCTTCTTCGGGGTCTACATTTTCTACATCTCTATTTTTTTTTTAGAACTAACTTCTTTGTTATTTTCTGTGAAATCGTGCTGCATGCTGCCTTTAGGTAGATGAATACTATATTAATATTTATGCTCCACTCCAGTAGAAACCACATTGATACAATTCTTTCACCACTATCATTTGAAAAGAATGATTAATTGAAAGGCATACCGATTAAACACTTCTCAGCCCGTTCCCCTAGCAACGATGGCAGACTATTTTTCCTGGAGCTCAGGTTTCTGCCTTGAGCTAGGTTTGCAAAGCACCTGAACAGAAACTGTCATATTAGCTAATCAGTCTGTCATTCATCTCTAACGTATTCCAGAAGGCAACACTTAGGAACCTTGCGTCAGCGTTGAGAAATGACGAGTGACGGGTCATCAGTGACCCTGGTTTGTTGTTAATTTTTAGGCTGCGATTGCTAAGCTGATGGCAAGGATCTGAACACGGTTGTCGCTGTGCAGTGAGTCACTCACCAACTGGAGGAAAACAAGATTATTCTCATCATTTGTAATTGTCTGAGCAGCCCTTGTTGCTGTGGTGATCCTGAGCCCCTTTAGCGCAGAAAAATGAAAATTGTACATTGCTACTAGCGTGGCTGGTCAGTGACAGATGTGTTGTATGTGATGAACTATGAGATTGAGGATGTAACTGTACAGTCCAGCAGGTACAGCACAGCACAGCACAGCACAGAAGGAAAATCTCCATCAGCCACTGGCCAGTAGTGAGGCCCAGGCACTGCCCGGCGGAGACTCTGCTCTTCACACCTGTGCCATGACCTAGTTCCATAGACTCAGTTCCTTCCGTTGTAAAATGAGGGGGAAACAGTATTCATTGTGTGGATCAAAGAAACTAACAGAACACACTTCAGAAAGCATCTGCACACCGTGAGCTCAGCCCAAGAATGTGGGAATTGTGTTGGGAAGACCCCGCTACTGAAGAGAGCACATAGCTTTGGTCACAGGAAAGATCACAAAAATGACTCTGGTACTGACCTCAAAGCTTCCTCCATTGTGCCTCGCTTTTACAGAAAGTGCTCTTCAGGCTGCTTGGGGAGAAGAGACATCAATGATCTTCTATGTAATGGCCAGCTTAGCAAGATAAACCCATTCGTTCAATAGTACCATGCATATTATGGAGGTAACCAGCATCTTTCTGCTTGGATTTAAGGCCTACTCTAAAGGAAGGAACTCATTCTTTGTACTGCAAGCACAGCCAAGAACCCACAGTTGAGAAGTTCATAGGCCCTAGGAGTAAACTTACTAATACTGTTCTGCTTAGTTGATGTAGTATTAAACTGTCTATCCAGAAGGTTATCTTTTTTCCTATTATTGAAAATAGATTCTTTTCTCATACAGTACATCCCGATTACAATTTCCCCTCCGCCACTCCTCACAATTCTACCCTCCTCCCCTCCCATCCCGATTTACCCCCTTTCTGTCTCTCATTTAAAGGAACAGACTCCTGAGAGATAACAACAAAACATAACAAAATAAAATTTAAGATAAAACAAAACCATCACACTGAAGTTGGACAAGGGAAATCAACAGAAGGAAAAGAGCCCCAAGAGCAGGAACAAGAGTCAGAGACCTACTCATTTCACATTAAAGGCTCCCATCAACAGACTTAACTGAAAGCTTTAATATATATGTAGAAGACCTGTGTAGGCTCTCTGTTTGCTGCTTCAGGCTCTGTTAGTTCATATGAACTTTGTCCAGTTGACGATTTAGAGGGCCTTGTTCTCCGGGTGTCCTCTATCCGGATTCACAGCTGGTCAAAGTGTAGAGAAAAAGTGACTGTAGACTCCTCAGCCTTAAACCAGAACCTCTATATTGTACTCCTTTCCCAAGGCTCAGGGAATAACCAAAAAGGGGACAGGAAGATTATACAAACTAGAGCACTGGAAGACTGCTAAGGAATGATCAGTGTCTTCGGACATGACAAAGCTATTGCACTCACGACCTCATGGCAGCTCTGGATACCTGCCCAAGATCAAGCCAGTCACTGTTCTAGCATGGATGGGTGAGAAACGCACAAGGCCCCATCCCTGGATGAGAGGCTGTTAGCAATGAATGTCATTTGATTACACAGAGAAGCCCGTGGTTTGAAGGAAGAAAGAACAATGCTTTTGATAGTGAATATGTAATTTCACTTTCTACAGTGGGTAATATTAGAAATCTATATCCAATGGAGATAAGAGCCATCAATAGACAATTTTCTTAACACTTTTAAGTTTCAAATTCACAGGCTGTTTCTCATGAGAATGTTCTGATTTTTAAAGTTCAGCTGGAGCACTCTTATGTTTTTCTTTTTCCTTGAGATGCAATCAGTGTGTTATTCTCTTTTTCTTTAATGTTTTATACAATATATTTTGATCAGGTTTCTCCTCCCCCAACTCCTCTGAGATCCTCCCTACCTACCCAACTTTAGCACCCTCTTTTTCTTTCTCTCTTTCAAAAGAATACAAAAAGGGAATATCAAAACAAGCAAATAACAAAAAGAATAAAATAAAAATTGACAAAAGAAATGTAGCAAAAACTGTTGAGTTTGTTTTGTGTTGACCAGCTACTCCTGGACAAGAGGCCTGCCTGGAGTGAGACGACCTGAGCATTTTTCAATCCCAAGACTTCCCCTGTGTTCTTTGTTCAGTGACGTCAGCTCTCTAAGCTCCAGCTTTTCATTGGAAAATTACAGAAAGAAAATAAAAGCCCCAAGTTACACTGCTAAAATAAGTTACTATGAGCAAATTGGTTAGCATAGTTAAATGTGTCACTTTCCATAGCCAGGAGCTACTTAGCGTCTAAATATTAAATCCCGGTATTTAAGGAGCTGATGTTTTATCACTCCGTATGGTGGTACCCACCTTTAATCCCAGAATACAGAAAACTGAGGCAAGTGGACTGAGAGTTCCAAGCCAACTTGGGCTACAGAGTGAGTTACTGGCCTGCCCATGAGACCCTAACACACATACATATATACATGCATACATACATACCTATGTGTGTATGTATGTAAATATATATTCATTTTATCTTATCATTGCAGACCTTGACGGCGCCCCTCTAGGACCCTTCCCCCCATTTCATTATTGGCAGGGCCATGCTTCTAGTATCTCTTTAGTGCATAACCCATTGTCGCACTGCAGCTTCGACTTTAAGCATGTTGATTTAGAGGTCGTCCTCTGTTTATGTATCTGCTTGTCCCTGTTGTAAGCATGTCAGTGGTGAAACCAGCCCAGCCCTAGTCGGTCTCTTTGGATTAAGCTCCGTACAGGGCACCATGCATTGTGGGCTCTTTTCACTTCTTGAAGGATAAAGCCAGGGGTTATTATGTGTTTCTTTCACCAGTGGAAGAAGAATGAACCTGAATAGGAACTAGGTTGAACACATGCTGAAGTAAAAAAAAAAAAAAAAGAAAAGAAAAGAAAAGAAAAGAGAAGTTGAAAGTAATGTCATAACGTATTAAGAGTAAAACAGAATATGTAATGCCCTGCTCAGCTTCACAGAGAGGGAAACATAAGAAAGCAACGCACCGACAGCACCCTCTCTGTGGACTCCACAGTGAAGGATGTAGAGCAGGATCCAGCCAAACCTGAGGAGAAAAAAACTGACTGGTGCCTCCCCCAGGTCATAGACCAAGCAGGATGTCAAACATAGAGACGCTTTCATAAGTGTAGTGTGTGTGTGACGTGTGCATGCCGGAGAGGCCAGCAAGTACAAATACCGAGAGATGGCTGTTGACTCTTCTGAAAACCTTGCTGGAAAACCTCCCAAAAGTTTCTTTAATCAGATCCACTGGGATGAGATCTAAACTATAATAAGACCTCAGAAAGAATGGGTGGATGGAAAGTAAATGCATCTGGCACAGCGCAGGGGTCAGGACAGAAAGAGAGCAATCGTGGGGTGGGGCAGGGGTGAAGTTAGAGAGACCCTGAGGAGTCAGGGAGCACCCGAACTCCCAAGTGCTGCTGGAGCAAGGTCGGTGAAAAGTTCAAATCCAGCGGCTTCCCTCTCCATCACGTTCTCCCACCTCAGCTGTGATGATTGTGAGAACACTGAGAAGTATTAAGTTCCCAGAGCCAGGGGTTCCCACTTTGCAGATGCTGTGCACTTGCCTAAGACTGCAACATGGGTGTGCATGTGTTAAAATGATTGTCAGAGTGGTTACAGTAAAACTTTAATATCCGAAAAGTTCATGTCTGAGGGTTAGATAATTCATCTCTATTCCAGACTCATTAAAAAAAAAAGGCAAGGACAAGAAAAGTTTTCAAAAGTTCAATTTTATTGAAAGCGAACTGTCTCTTTCATGTCTGACTAGGTTCCCCAAGATGAATGGACAGGGTACACACCTCGTGGGAAAGATGATGAGATTCCATGCCGAAGGATGCGAAGTGGCAGCTACATCAAAGCCATGGGGGATGAGGACAGCGGAGACTCAGACACGAGCCCCAAGCCTTCTCCCAAAGTGGCTGCGCGGAGAGAAAGCTATCTCAAGGCTACACAGCCCTCCCTCACAGAGCTCACCACACTCAAGTGAGTAACCCTACCTGCCTGCTTCCCTCCGTCAGCCGTCAGCTGGTGGCTGGCTAGTTGTAGTGGAGCCGAAAGCATCCCTCAGATATGGGGGTGTGATGACTGGCCTGTTGATGTTGACATTGGATTTGACTTGTAAATACCACTGTCATCAAAGTCAGAGGAACATTGGGTAGACTCCTAACCCTCAAAGGCAATCAGAATGCTTTTTGAGGGAAAAGAAAAAAGATTTCTGGTCAATGAAAAGGACAATGTACCCCATTTGGGAACCTTTTTTTCAGCCACTAATATAAAAGTCTTCCTTTGGAGACTTGGATTTTCAGAAAATTATGTAAGGTGGTGGAGATGTTTATGTCATAGAAATTTATAGAATGACCATGCTGGGAAATTGGGTAGGCACGTGAGCGCTATTGATATGCATGTTTGACTTCGAACTCCATACATATCACAGTTTGCAAGACCTTCAAAGTGTTTTTATTTATTTTGAAAAATGTGAGTATGTGTACTTATATTTGTGTGATTTGAAGAAAAACAATTTTGCAAGGCAACAACTAGAACTGATTCTTTGTGGAAACATGTTCTAACCATGCTGTCCTGGCTAGCCTGGTGCTCACTGTGCAGTCCAGGCTGACCTTGAACTCAACAGAGACCCGCCTACCTCTACCTCCTTGGGGCTGTGATTAAAGCCTTGCCACCACACCCAGCCCAGACATTGATTATTTCAAACAGGCCTAATTTTTAATATTGTTTATAGGGAGTAAGTTAGAGCCTTGGAATATAGATCTGTTTGGACCTAAAGGTATATTTACTGCAGCTGATTAGCATTTTTAAAGCGCCCTCTTTGTAAACACATGTGACTAATACAATTTATGTGCTTGCATTTGTCACAGAGTGAAATATTAAGAGACAAAACAGAAAAGGACAAAGCAGATGGGTTAAAATATAAAAATACAAAATCAGACTATTGATCAAGAACTTTGAAAAGCAGCTGACTGATCTATAACGAGAATTGTTTAAATAACGAAGGACATAAGGAACTAGACAAAAAAAAAATCTACTCTTGGGTCCTTTTCAAGGGACCATATGGAATTGCTCTGAAATTTTTCTAATTGAAGATTAGCATTGATACATTAGTTACCTAATCCACAAAGAGAAGCCCTTCTCTCTAACCTTCACACACCCATGTGCTCTCGCTTCGCTTTGGTGTGTCAGTTCATCAGGGCTGCCATAACAGACATCACCAACAACAAATTTACTGCTTCCTAGCACAAGGAGGTAGACATGCGGGGATGTGCACCTGCCAAAACCTGCCGCGGTCAGTCCTTCCTCGCTTCTTCTAGATTCTAGTTGAGGCCACAGCACTCGGCATGCCTTTGCTGACATCACATGGAGCTAACCCATCTCTCTCACGACACCAGCCGTAGCATGAGGAACCTCGCTAATTAGCCTCATGCTAACATGATTAAGTCTGTGAGACCCTGTTCTGGCTGTGAGCTTTCACAAATACTGGCAGTGCAGCTATTTGGGGGAGATGAATCAGCCTATGATGTGACTACAGGATAAAAGTTGGTCATATGTATAAACTTATAAATTATATATGTATATAATTTATAGACTTTAAAATATCTCTCTACAAGAGACAATAATTGTCACAGTCATGGTGTCAAGAGACAAGTATTAAGGCAGGCAGAGGGCAGGAAGTCACATTAGTCCTGCAGGCTCATCTGAAGTGAAGAGGTGAGGATGGGCAGCCCCCCCCCCGGGCATTCTCCCCCGTCCCGAGCATCCTATCAGGTCATGCTGAACACATTAGGTGAGTGACAGCTGGGGCCTGAGGTGACAGTGTACAGTGATTGCCGCTGCTCACTGCAGTGACAGCTGAGGCCTGAGGTGACGGTCCTCAGTGATTGCCGCTGCTCACTGCAGTGACAGCTGGGGCCTGAGGTGACGGTGTGCAGTGATTGCCGCTGCTCACTGCAATACACAGCTGGGGCCTGAGGTGATGGTGTGCAGTGATTACCACTGCTCACTGCAGTGACAGCTGGGGCATGAGGTGACGGTGTGCAGTGATTGCCGCTGCTCACTGCAGTGACAGCTGGGGCCTGAGGTGACGGTCCTCAGTGATTGCTGCTGCTCACTGCAGTGCACAGATGTGAGTTCACTGAGAGGAGCCCTGTGAGGATAATGGAGCAAGCTTCAGGGAGACTGGAGACGGCAGGTTCCGAAGTCAACATTCTCGGCTTTGCACTAGGGACATTCTACTGACAGCTTCCCAGAAACACATCCCTTGAAATCATTTCTCCCTTCCTTTCTACATAATACTTCCTTGCTAATTCCCTGGGCCATAGCTAGACATCCATACTCTTTTAGAGCCCAGCTTTGTGATTTTGTGACATGCCGTCATCTACAAAGTTCATGCTCAAGAACTATGTAATTGAGTCATCAAAGGAAGATAATGTTTTAAGTAAGCCTGTGGTTTTGTGGGGAGAGGGGCGCACTCATCCGGGGCACATGTAGTCCATGGGTCACAGATGAGATAGTCCTGGAGGAGGATGCTGACGTCAGTGAAATGCTCAAACTGAGTGTGAGCAACGAGGGCTTGTTCTACTCTCCAAATCGATGGAAACTCAAAATGGAAATTGGTTTACTCACAGATATTTTTATAAAAAAGCATGTTTGATTACTCAGTACAGAAGTTCATCAAGCCGTCTCTGTGTTGACCCCTACTCCTCAGCAGGCCAGAGAATGTCTGAGCACTGTATAGTCATAATTCCTTCTCTATGTGCACATGACATTCTGCAGAATTATTCCTGAGTCTGCTTCTCAGCGTGTATTCCTCTCTGCCCTGTCTCATGAGTTCCATGTATTACCACAGTCTACATATTGTTTCCATCATACTTAGTCACATACGATCATTTGCTGATGTCTAGTTTAACCGTATTGAAGGAGAAACAAGTCAAAAGTGTCATGGTTTGGAATCAGTCTTGTCTTATTTCTTGGTGGGGTTTTGACTGGAGTCATTATTTTTCTAGAAGTTTGAAGCGTTTAGTCCCTCATACAAAAAAAGATACCCAGCTCCTGGAATTCTAGTTCCCCCAAAGAGAAAACTATATTTATGTTCCTACTTCTTTGACATTTAAGTCAGTTTTTTTCCTCCTTCCTCCTCAACAATTCGCAGCTTTAGGGATGAATCATAGACATGAACCAAGATAACTAAAATTAGTCCAGCAGGACTGGGACAACATTTTGTTTGTGGCTTTCCACTTCCCTCTTCTCCCAGAGACGGAGAGTAACTCCTACACACCCTTCCATTGTTGGCCTCCTAGTTTCCAAAAGCATGCCGAGAACTTATTCATGCGTCCAGCTCCTTAATGTTCCCGGTTGGGTCTTGGACGCACAAACCCTACGAGCAGGTGAACGTTCTGAAATCACGAGAGTCCATCTTTGGGCTTAGAGAGCTCTGCAGTCACCCCTGCCTGGAAGCACTGTCTCTCTCGTGTTCCTCTTCCTCTCTGCCCCACTGACCCTTCACTTCACTAGCTTCTCCTTCTTCTGGGATGAGCTGATGGAGCATCTAAAATGACATCATCCCTAGAAAATTATTGTGTTTCCCAAAGAAGCTTCTGAATAGTCAGTAAGAAATTTTTCAGGCAAGTGAGGAAGAAGTTTAGGAGCCAGAGTTTCTCCAAACCCCATCCCTGCAGTTTCGCTCTGAAAAAGACTTAGGTCTTTTATTTAGATTCTTTATATTTTTGTTTGTTCTCGGAGCTAGACTAGAGACTGCTGCAGTGGTTGGTTAAAATTTTGCCCAAGCCAGTTTTGAATTTATTTCACTCAAATATAGTATAGAAAAAAAATGATCTAAAAGAGAGCTGCCATTTAAAACATTCTAAAAGGTACATTTGGTTTGTTGGCACATGGCTTTAAGTGCAGCAGTCGGGGGACAGAAGCAGGTAGATTTCTGTGAGTTCAAGCTCAGCCTGGTCTATGTAGTAAGCTTCAGGTAAACCAAGACTATATCATGAGATCTTATTTCAAGAAAATGACAACAATAACAACAACAACAAATCATTATCATCATCATAATAATAATATAATACGAAATACTCTAAAGTTAAGTTCAAATACCCAGTAATCCAAGGCAAATAATGCTTTAAAATATCTTCTTTTTTTTTTTTAATCCCTTCATGGAAGCATCAGGTGAAATAAAATCCCCTGGGGGATATTGCTAGTCCCTAACAGATCCCAGGGTTGTGGGGGCAAGGAGGTACTGCATCAGTGGCGTAGACTCTGAAAGGCTGGTAAAAAGCAAACATCAGACTTGTGGGGAGAGCCTTGTTTCCCCTCCTCCTTCAACCTAGGCTGTGTCCAATTTAGTGACTTTGCATGGTCGCCCCTCATTGGTTAGGCACAATCAGGACCTCTGACAGTGCCTGTTGCTAGGTCCTCAGGAGGATTCCAGGTTGGCTAGTCTTGGCCTTATCTTCTGTTGGGGTGGGGGGCAGCTTCTAAAACCGCTGAGGAGGGCCTGGGCACGATAATGGGACCAGTCAGGGCTCTTAGCAATTTAGACACAGTGTCTAAGAAGTGACTTAAGGGATTTTATGTCTAATCCTGTGTTTCAGGTGGTCCATCCTCCTCATCTTCATGTATTTCCCAGCTCCTCGCTTTTTGAAAGATAAATTAATTACTATTCTCATGTTGTGAGCAAATAGGCAACAAAAAGCAACTCACAAGAGGAATATTCACTTTAGCTCACAGCTTGAGAGGGCATGGTCCATCCAGGTCAGGAGATACGGCCAAGCTCATGGCATCTGGAATTCCTTCCATGGGGACAGTCCTTAAAGCAGAGAGCCATAGCGGTCCTCCTTTTCTTCTTTTGTTTAGATGGCAGCCTGTTCCATGAGGTGGTATTACCCTCGATGTGGGTGGGTCTCCCCTCCCCACTTAGACACCTCTGACTACATCCTTACAGATATTCCCACAGGTGTGCCTCCAAGGTGACTCCAGATCTAGGGGAGATGACGATGAAGATGAGCCACTCTAGTTGGTGAAACGACAACTCTCTCTTTCCTTTGAACTGATGGCTGGAAAGTCTCAGGCTTTCAGCATGACTCCTCCACACCTGGCTGTGTCAGATCCCAGCGCTGATGGCTAAACATTAGCCTCCCTTATCCTGGACTCAGTGACCGCAGTTGTCTGTGGATGTCAATGCCCATCTACAGGAAAAGTCTCTGAAAAACTTCTTGACACTAATGAAGAAACTATAAGGATGAAGCACTGGAAAAAATAGTTATTTATAATTTAAGTATGAGGGGAAACAGTACTGGCAAGTAAAATGCTTTGAGAAATGCCAGAATCCAGCTTCAACTTCAAAGCGAAGGTCTCTTGTAAGAGCATAAGACTTGTTTGTCTTTGTCTAAGTTTCTTTTTTCTTCCTAGACGCACTGTGTCCCTGCTTGTTCCTCACACTCCACATGCCCCTCCTACCCACCGACTGTTCTTCATGTTGTTTCTCTTCCCAGAAAAGGAAGAGGGTGGAAGAGATTGGAGCTTTGCTATTTTTTTTTTTTACCAAAAATATGAGCCATATTTAAGAGCATAGCAGTATACATCATCCACCTTGGCCCTAAGGATGTAAAATAGCTCTGTTCCTTTGTTGTCTCTTTTCCATGAATTCTTCCCATTCCTCTCATACTTTTCCCAGAGTATAAATAATTGTGGCACAAACTAGCATGCACTCTGTACAGTCTTGGGGAGGGCACAATAACACAACCAGACACTACACATTGTAAATTTCCATCCTCCGTGGCAATAATACTTTCTGTTGCTGTCCCAGTTTTTCCAACTCCCTCACTTTCTAAAATAATAAGTGGGAAAATGTTAAAACAGAATTATTCCTTCTTATAGATAAATTATCACTTGCTTGTAGGCTAAGATCTTTTAAAGCCCTGCTGGGATGAACCACGACTGAACACAGGAAGTACTTAGTGCAAGGAACTGCCTGCTGCTTCAATCCCTGACCACCAGGTGAAGCTTCGAACCTGGCCTTTCACTGGGATTTGAAAGCCCACATTCAGATGGGATTAGTCTGTTGAGTATTGTGGTCTACACCCTATCCTAGACCTTACGATATGGCTCCTCTTTTCAAAGCCTATCTTAGAGGGAAGCTTGCACAGATTGAACCATCTTGAAATGACCTTGTTCTCAGCAATAAGAGAAGTATGTGTATGTTTAATGAATGGGAAAAGAAGTTCCGAGTCTTTTCAGAGAGCTTGAACACACAGCCTAGCAAAAAATAGAAGATAATTACATAATTATAAGGTACCTTTTTACATATTTTTAATTATATGTATGCGTGTGTGTCTGAGTTTATATGTGCACATGAGTGCAGGTGCCAACAGAGACCAGAAGAGGGCGCCAGATCCTCTGGATCTGGAGTTAAGGATGGTTGTGAGCTACCTGATGTGGGTTGGAGGAGCAGCAAGAACTCTTAAGCACTGAGCATCTCTGCAGCCCAGATATCCCCATCTTCGCAAAGTTCTCAGTACATGACTGAGCACAAGAGTTTTACATATGTTCTGTCATGTGGTCACCACTGCTCTTTACATGTGATTTAGAGACTTTTACAGATGAGTAATTCAAGTCTCACTGAGACTAAATAATTTGTCCAAAGTTTACTGTCAAGTACAGTAAGAGTAAAGATTTGAGCCTGTGTACTTAATGGAAAAATAGAAAGAGTTGGGTGGAATGGATACCTTACTAAAATCACAATGAACTGTTTACAAGGGGTTTTTTAAGGAGGGGAAAAACAGGGTGAAGTGAGTGAATATAAACAGCCCCAGAAAAAAAGACACTCAAAGCAGTTAGTAAAATTGAAGGCTGGATTCAAGATGGTATCAGAGGCTCAGTGAGGTGAATTCTGACCCAGAAGTATAAGCAGAAGACATGACTAGAAGGAATTTGAGAATGTTCTGCCTCAGGCATGGCCTGGGGTGAAGGAAGGAAGAACCAAATGGTCAAAGCATCAGAGGTGCAGGAAGTGTGAGTGACAGAATACAGAGGTAGACGACCGACCGAGCCTTCTTCAGATGGCTGCAGATGGGCCTTGCATCCTTGGCAGACCCCATAGAGCTATGTCAACAAAACTGGGGTGGCAGAGACATGTGCTCAGGGAAGGAACTCAGGCTAGGGTTCTAGCAGTGGAAACCCCTGTGAGTGAGGAAGACTCCTCTTTGCAAAGAGCCTTAAAATCTCAATGCCTTCCCTATCTGCTGGCTGGCATTCCTCCAGTGCAATACTGAACACCTGTTGAATACGGGCAGCAGGTAAAGAGAGTGCCCTAGTTATAATCAGACAGTGCCCAAGCAATCTAATCATTGACTCATGCAGTAAACTTTTAGTCAGTACCTTTACTGCTTAAATCATTTATACTCTTGTTTCAATACATGCACTAAATACATGACTAAAATTCTGATATTCCAATAACACACACACACACACACACACACACACACACAGAAGATTAGCACAACAGAGAGTAAGGAGCTTAAAATTCAGTGGCAAGAGCTATCAGTATTGATGTGTACTTCAATGCATTTTCTGTTGGTACAACTGAGCACAATAAACAGGATAATTATTAAAATTGAAAGCCTTTAAAAAAATAAAATTAGAAGTTATTTGACTCACTATTTTGAAGGACGGTAAATTCAACCACACCGTACAGCATCTAGTTTCTTGGTGCATCATAACATGGCAGGGGCCATTGCAGGGATAGATATGGCAGGGGCACCAGGATAGATAGGGCAAGGACAAGGCGTGCCAGCTACAATCTGTCTGGTTTCCTCTTCTGATGAAACCACTAATACCACCATGGAGACCCCACCCTCAAGACCTCATCCAATCCTCAGTGCCAGATACCATTAACACAGGACCTTGGAAACCGATACCAACACATGAATATGTGTTGTCAGGGAAAAAAGACAGCAAATCATAACAATGGTTTTGTTTGGATTTTTTTTTTCTGGTCAGAACAGACTACTTGGCATGGGGAAGGGAATTTTGATGTATCGGAATAGTTCAAGTTTTACTAGCTTTGATTTCTCTTCTTATATTCTTCAAGGAACCTCTGTCCTCCCCCTAGACAGCAGGACATCACGCAGGGTGGAAAGCTTCTTCCACAGGAAGCCCAGCCAGCCATATGGAAAGCAGTTACTAGCCCTGTTCAGAAGAAAGCCTGTATAAATGCATCTTGCCAGAGGATGCATTAAAGAGCAGGACTCTCGATATCCCCATGTAGCAAACAGGAGAGAGTCAGCACCACAGCGTGGAGTTCAGGTTACCTACAAGGAGGAACCATCAAGTCAACCCTTACGGAAGCCCTCCTGGTCTATAAACACTGTGTTGTGCTTCCCAGAGAGCCTGTGCTAACACTGCGTGGATGTATTATGTACTTTTAAGTATGATGAACAAAGCATCTACGTAAGATTCTTCCAGCCTGAGGAGCCTAAGATGTCCTCACAGGGGAGCACTGTCCTCCTACTGTGAGCGCCAGTCCTACATTTCCCAGCTGAGCTTGTGAGATGGCGTTTCAACTCATTCAACACAGCCATCTCCTCTCAGGTCTTTTCCTTCTGTTGGTGGAATTGCCACTGTCCAGAATGCAGTGACAAAGCATTGTGGGTATCACTTCTAATGCCTTTGAGCTTTATGGCTTTCCCATTCCTCTCTTGAAAGATTCCAATGAACCAATTTGCTCTGTACCTGTTCTAGCTCTTTCCAGAGATATTTTACAAGGCTACTAAAAGGCCACCTCAGAATCGCATTTTGCCCATGCACAATAGAACATTCCAAAGCATCAATGCCAACTCTCATTTGAGCTCTTTTCTTCTATCCCTCTACATATTTCCTAGGTTTCAATCACGGTGAGGAATTGCTTATTCTGGGTTCTATATTTCAGGCCTTAGACCTATGCTAGACAACATAAGCTACATTAAGGTGGGTGCTTTAAACAGTCTTGAAGTCAGAGACTTCCAACAGCTACAGGTGATTTCTTACACACACTGTGTGTTTACTTGGGGTCACTAGAGCACTCTGCTCACCATGACCAAGTGTGGATTCTCCACAACAAAAATTCTCGCAAGCTCACCAAAGCAGACCCAGAGAAGAGACCTTAAAACTTTGGATTGGAAGTGACCCAGTTCCCTTCCAGTTCCACTGACAAAAGCTAATGGCACAGCCATGCCTGACTTCAAAGAGCTAGGCGACATGACCACATGCAAGGACATAAATGCAAAACACTGTCGGTCAGACCGCTCTAAAGACAACCAAAGCCCTTCCTTTTGAATACTAAATATTTTGTGTACTCTCTGTACAAGAAAAAAAAATAAATTCATGCTCACCATCAATCAAATGGGAGGAAATCCAGACGCCCCATCCTTTCCTGACTAACTATCTGTATGAAACTTTATATCCTATGGCAGATATGGGATAGTGGGTGCCACAGAGAATGAGACACAGTCCAGGTGTGTCTGAGTGACATGGAGACTCAACAGGACAAATGACCTGCCTCCCACATATCTAATGTAATTGTAAAGTACGAGCAAAAAAAAAAATCCCTAATCAACACTCTCATTAGGAAGGAAAAAAACAGGATCACAGCAGGTGTGGCCCCACAGCGGTCCTGCTGGGTAAGATGTTGCCTGTTGTAGGGAACAGCAGTTCCCTTGGGAAAAGCAGTTTTTCTTGATGAGGCTGCTATTCTGTTCCCAGAGAGCAGCTGCTTGTCTGTTGTTCTTCTTGTCTCTGAGCCTTGTCTCTGGAAGGACATTTCTGTTACCCTTCCTGACTATATCCGTAGTCCATTCTAAGGAACTTCTGCTCCTTCGCAGCCCAAGTGGTATTTCAGGATTCTTCCAGAAACGTGTCATTTCATCTAATCTTGTGGTCCCTTGAACAGTACAGCTCCATAATACCGCAGGCACCCTCTTATCTCGTCTCCAGTGAGCTCCGTGAACTGGTTACCGTGTAGATGCGATTATTATCTGGCCTTGGATTGTCTGCCTTCTTATCCACACACTGTTGCAGAGACTCTCAGCTCATCAAGAGTTAGACAACCAGCCTTATTCACTTTTCTCTTCTGAATAATTTTAATAAGAGGGATCTTATTGTATCTTAATGGTATCTTCTTTTCGTTTCTCTGAGTTATTCAGAGAGCTAAACAATGGAGAAGAGCAGGCACGTCCTTGAATGGAACTTTGCCACACGAGGTGAGCCTCACATTCGCTCGTCATTCAAAGTTTCTTCGGGTTTTGTTTTACCTTCTGTAAGTTAGTTTAGAACCAGTTGCTTCTTCCAGTCCTTCAAGCCCCCAAATGTCTAACCTGTTTATTGTTTGACTGCTACTTGAAAGAACAGCCCCTTTTTCTCTGAATCTATTCCCTTCCTAGCTTTGTCGGGTGTTGCCAACAGCAACAGCCTATGTTATTAACACTATGTTCTGAGTTCCATTGTCCCATCATCTCTCTTCCGGGTTGTAGAAAACAGTTCACAGAATGATTCACTGGGGAGCATTGATCAACACTTTTTCCAGCCTTTAATGGCCAGTGTTTGCTGATGAGTACCACGTACTGAAAACACAAGGCACATGCTTTGAGATTTTTGTCATTCTCAGTGTTACAGGAACGTCCTATTTCCGATGCCAGCTTGTGCCCCAGCAAGGTTAGGTTAAGCTGTGCTCTGCTGATAGGCGGTTCCCAGATGGCCACAATTTAATCCTGCTCTGCCTACGGTGGTCAATCCCATCCTCAGCATCTGCTTCCACAGTTGCCGAGGCGCAAAAGGAACATGGTGAATTGAGCACCATTTCCTCGAAGTGAGACATGGCTCTGGCTCACATTTCACTGCTAAAACAAGCCCCACGGCGGGCCGCACCTCCCTTCAAAGAGGTAGGGAAGAGCCGTCCTACCAGAAGCCTAGGAAACTGAGAACCAGGTCTGCTTGGTGAGCAGCATCACCAGACCTCAAGGTCTTCCTTCATTCTCTCCCCTCCCAGCTCCTGTGTGCTGCCATTGCTGTCCCTTGTTCCCCCATAAAATACCCAAGCACACAGGCCAGCCTCTGATGCCAGATATCTCAGTTCAAACCCTTATCTCTGTCACTATGAAGTACATAGTATGGAAAATTACTTGGCCCTTCTATACCTCGACGTCTGGATCATTGATTCAGGGACACGAATAGTAATCATGGAGGTGCAAGATGGTGCATGTGAGGCACTTAGCACATAGAAGATGCTCTCTAGGGCTTAGCTGCCATCACGTTCCCCCCATCATCCCAGTAAGTGCAGTCTTCAGATACTTAAAATAACAAAGAATGGACTAGAAGAATATTTCCCTTCTTCTAAACCTTCCTCTCAAACTAAAATACTTTCCCATGGCCAATATTTCTTCTTCCTAAGATCTCCCGGGGCAAATATTTGTGAAGGTAATTAGCCTTCATGTGATTTTTGCTAGTATAATCTCTTTCTCCCTAGCGTAGATGACAAGTAATGTTTGCGCATCCTTTGGCACAGGAATAGCCCCAAGCAGAAGCTGAATTGTGGTCACTATGCCACCACCATCCCTGCATGCCTCTGGTAGGCTAGACAAGAATTTCACACAGTGGCATTAACCTGCAATCCCTGAGGTAGACGGCCATCCAGCCTCAGCCGGAAGTCTTCTGGCTGTACTCTATCAGATTCTTCAGCTCCCCCATGCTGCAGAGTCTGTAGTTCTCTGAAAGCTCTTTCCTCTCAACCCTGCTTAGCACTGCCAACCCACCTGGAGGCTGGGAACTCAGTCTGTCAGGCATGCATTATCGTGGTAAAAATATCTGCACAGCCAGCCCTAGTATTGTCATCCTCTTTGAATGCTGGCATATTTCCTTTAGTTTATCTGGGGATTCCCTAAGATTCTCTGGGATTGATGAGTCCTTTATGATTGGAGAGAGGTCTTCTCCAATGTCCACACTAACTACTCAGTACTTTTAAAACTTGTTTGGAAATCCACATAAACCAAAGAGCAAGAGAGGCATCTGACCATCCATGCTGATATATAGCACTGTTTTCCTTCTCCTCCTTGGCTCTCTTTTCAAGACTGATAGTTGCAAATAACAGTGTATTCGGAATTCTCAGTACATCTTGTTTGAT
The DNA here is from genome assembly GCF_000317375.1 of Microtus ochrogaster. NCBI lineage: Eukaryota > Metazoa > Chordata > Mammalia > Rodentia > Cricetidae > Microtus > Microtus ochrogaster. Next base: position 1,283,858 of record NW_004949118.1, on the reverse strand, counting down.
CCCAATGTTCTCAAAAGGAGTAGAGTTGAGTTTAACCAAAGGATTGACGAGTTTTCCCCTCATCAGCCAATGACCAGCTCTGCCCTGTGCCTTCAGCTGTAACCTTCTGATTTCTGTGCCAACTTTCTTCCTCTCAATGACTCATAGAACCGTGGGGGCTTTTCCCCTCAAGCAATCTGGGGACTTCCTGCACCATATAGGCATTGTTCTTGACTTTCATCCTGGAACCTTCCTTCAGTTCTTTGAATCACTTCTTTTCCCCAGAAAGGGCAGGGCTGAGAGCTGTTGGCATAGATCTAGGTTACCAATTGCATATGGCATCACCCATACCTGGGTCGTCCCTGGGTTAGACTTAAGAAGTTCTCACTCTGTTGATGATACTGGGTTGAAAGTTTGGCTTATCCTAGAACCTATCTCTTTATGGCCTTAGATTAAAGAGCTAGTGAAGGCGTAAGTCACAAACAATCCCACAGCAGTTTGGAATTATGATTAATAAGGTGGTATTTATTTAAAGGGGAAAAAACTTACAGATCACCGTCCCAGACAACAGCCCTCTGCTCAACCAGGAAGGAAGTCTATTCGCCAGAAGCGGAGCAGGAAGTAAGAGAGAGCCAAGAGGGAAGACACCGCTTTTTTAAAGAGACCACGCCCCAATGGGCTGGTATCTCCGCGGCTATTGGCTGGAGGAGCAGAAGGACCTCCCGCAACAAGCTAGTTGAGAACCACTGATTGGCCCTCCTTACTCATTAAAGAAAGGTTATGTCATAGCTCAGTGGGTAAAGATGCTTGCTGCCAAGCCTGAGAACCTGAGTTCAATCCCCAATACCCACAGTTACCTACTTCCTGTAACTAGACCTCCTTCCTCACCTCCCAATAATGCCATCAGATTATGAATGCCTGACAGTGGATGAATCCATCAATCAAGTCAAGCTCTCATGATCTAACTGACTGTGGAAATACCATCTCAGATAAACCTAGATACGTTTTTAATGTTTTATTAGAATATGGTAATTAAACATAAGGGTTTCATTATTGCATTTTCATACATATACTAATGTGTTTCACTCATATCTTCTACTTTCATTCCCTGACCACACACAATAATCCCCTGTATCTAGAGGCTCCATTCCCTGATGCCCTAGGCATTTATTGATCCATCCATTGATAATCAAAACTAACAACACAATCAGCTTTTCATCACTGTGATAAACTACCTGATATACATAGCATAAAAAGGCCAAGTTTATTTGGGCTTGTGGCTTCTGAGGTTTTAGTCCATGGTTGAATGGCTCCATTGCTTTGGGGCTTGTGAGACTGAGCATCATGGTAGATATTGTGCCATTAGAACAAACCTGCTTACCATATGGCAGTGTGAAGGCACAGATAAAAAAGTTCTGTAGTGTAACACCCGATTTCGGTGTTACACCCTCGGTACAGTTCGCGCGCCACTGTACCGAACGCGAGTCGGGCAAGGGCCTGGAGATTGAAAAGAACACACAGAGAGACCAGGGTCATTCGTAAGGAGATCAACCGAATGCCGTTTATTCAGCCTTGGGGAAGCCCTTAAGTACCTACTGCAGCACAAGGACCCCCACCCAGGCAGGTAGGGAAATTACCATATCTCAAATAGAATGAATGCCCTGCAGCTAACCACCAGGTGGGGCAGGAGAAAAATAGGAACTTAACCAGGTGGGGCAAGGGGAAAACAGGAACCAACAGAATGCTAGTCATCTGACTAGAAACTGAATGTGTCCCAGGAATAAGGGTTAAATGCTTGGTCATGCTGACCAGAAATTGTCCTCAAGAAGCACTCCAGGAATAAGGGAGGCCAGGGCCCTACACTGTAGACACTAGTATCCTCTCCAGTGCCACCCTCCAGCCACCCGACAACGCCACAGATCTCCACATGTGGGCCTGCAGGAGATGTCTAAGATCCAAGCCATAGCATTGACCATACTCATCAAGCTCAACACTGCATTACCTCATTGAGCAGAACCATTTCACAAAACTGAGTCCTATCAGCTGATGGTGGCCATCATGGGGGCATAATAAAGTAAGAAGTCTAACAAGACCCAGAAACCAGGAATTATGTACCACAAGTACCCCTCTATATGCAACAATTCTTAGTTTTTTATATGACCTTTCAGAAATGTTATGCACATAAATATTGCATATTTTTTCTTTGTGGGAGGGACAAGGTCTTGCTCTGTAGCTCAGGCTGGCCCCGAACTCATGATACTCCTTTCCTCTACCTTATGAGTGAAGGTTGCAAGCAGGTTCCAGTATTCCCACTGTGCACACGTTATATACACAGGAGTCTAAGCTCTCCTTAGAAGCATTGTCTACACCTTGCTCTTCTCTCTTCAAGCTATATCTTAAATATGCTTTCTATAAGTTCACCATGTTTTTCCTATTTTCATGTGTGTGATATGCATGTGTGTGTGTACACGTTTGCATGTGTGAGGGGACATACATGTGGGGAGTACTGGGGGCCTGAGGTTGATACCAGGAATCATCCTTAATCCTTCTTCCGCCTTACTGATTGAAGTAGGGTCTCCCAGTCAAACCCTATCTCATCAATATGACTCATCTCTCTAGCCAGCTTGTTCTAAGGTTCCCCTGTCTCTGTCTTCTAAAGGAAGCTAGAGTTTCAACCAGGTTCCACACCCACGGAGCATTTATGTGGATTCTGAGGATCTGAACTCCACCTGTATGGATGTTCAGTGCTTTTGTGACAAGAACTTTCACCACGGAGTCATCTCTTCAATAACAGACTATGTGAATCTGAGTGATTTCTGGGTACTCCACTCTGTCCATGTGCCATGATTTATGCAATCAGTTTCCTCTGTAGGGAATACTTTTCTCCAAAGTTATGGAAAACCTAATTTTAGGAAAGGGGCGTTCGTAACATATCAAAATGGTCACATGGCTGTAATCCTCGCACGAGCATATAGAAAGGAGGTAAGAGTTAAAAGGCAATAGCATATGGTCTTGGAGTACTGAGTCTGAAGACAGGGAAAATACATCAGAAAGCGCAGTATGAAGCCAGATGTGTTCCCAGTCATCAAAATGGGAAGGCTGATCACAAAGCTAACTCTTCTGTTCCCCTCAGGCAGGGCTGGACTCAGACCCTGACACTGGGGGTAGACATACAGAACCTTCCACCAGGAAACAACTGAAAGGCCATTGCCCTTAGATTCCTCGCTTGGTTTTCCTTTTTAAGCTCACCATCCTGGTGACATTTCATCAAATGTTTAAAACTAAAATGAAGATTTCTAGCTTCTTTCCTTTCTGTAGATGTTGAGACTGAGCTGATTGCAAGGCCAGATCCCCACCCCCACCCTCACCCCTTCCTCGATTTCTCTTCCTGATTGAAGGGAAACCTTCATCTTGGGTAGAGGGAGTTCCTGATAACATTCGAGGGAGGGAGTAGCGACCCTTGTGGCAAATCATGTCTGCTGTTTTGTTTTGTTTTGTTTTTTTTCTAAAGTCAGGTAGATTTATTAAATCCTTGTGCTCTCCAGTGCCCACTGTTCCCACCCTCCCCGGGTTTATTTAAGTAGTTGCCCATAGCAACCACCGTCATCTTAAGTAGCTGATGGGCTTTGTGGAAACAGCCTGACAAGTTTCTTCTGTCTTGGCCTCCGTGATTAGTCTCTGCGCCCTGGGGGTAACTACATTAAAATTTAAATAATATTTTAAACATATAACTGTGGGTTCTGCTCTTCTTTATGTATTTTTAAAGGGCACTACTTTTGGAATGGCACACCGAAATGCTAAGAGCTGCTATTATTAGGGTCCACTAGTCACCCTCAGTCCTGACAGTTGTTTCTAGAAGAGAGAGGAAACTGAAGCAGAAGGCCCAAGGGGTGAGCCACCTCCTCTGCTCCCATCACCCTTCATAGTAGCATCCAAATTTCTGTCCACTGGGGACCTCAAGCTGAAGTGTTCTTCAGGAAAGGTGCCCTGAGAGTGTGGGGAAGGCCGCCATGAGTGCGCAGGTGCACCTTACCGCTCTGCACTTTCTGTGGGGTACTTTGTTTCTCACGGATTTTTCCTTGCCTGTAAAACTGGCCTAATTTTACCTATCCTTGTTCAAATACTTGTGAAAATTAAATCTGCTGGTGAAGGTTGAATTGCCACCCTAACCTACACATCCTGGTTCACCAGGAAGAAATTTTACCTTGAAAGAAACAGCCTTCATGTGGGGAGAGGCAACTTGGCAGTTAAGGGGTTAACTGCTCTTGCAGAGGATCAGAATTTGGCTCCCAGCTCCCACAGTGGGCAGCTCATATCCCCCTGTGACTGCAGGCCCAGTGGGTCCAACGCCATCCTCTTGCCTCCATGAGCACTGTGCTCACAGTAATAAACCACACACACAGACGCACAGATGTGCACGTAATTATACATAAAAATGCAAAACAATCTTTAGATGAAAGTGGATAGCTGGAAAGCCCTATAGCCCAATGACCGATGGACAGACAAATGAAGCCAGCTGTTTTCTAACCTGGCGTCTTTGCGTGCTGGTATGAACTCAGTAAGTAGGGGAGTGGCCAACATGTTTCGGATCCTGAGGTCTAGTACACTGTGACACACTGGATCCTCTGTGCCTTTGGCCAGTTTGTGTAGCACACAGCCCTCTGCAGTAAAGGAGGTGAAACATTAAGAATAGATGTCTGTATGCTCCCTAGCCTTTGACCGACAGACAGGAGGCTTTCTTCTCCTGCTGTGCATGTGTTTAGGCTTCCGTCTGCTATTGGGCGTATGCTTTGACCTTCATAAGAAACCATAGACAAGGGGGTTCAAACAACAGAAATTTACTTTCTCCCCGTTTGGAAGGTTGAAAGTCTGAGATCAAGGTGCCATTATGATCAGATGTTGGTGAGAAACTTCCTCCTTACCTCTCCCTCCACAAACCAAGTGGTTGAGGAGGCACTGAGCAGTCTTATCAGGACATTAATCCGGTTGTAAAGTCCACCCTCATGGCCTCATCTAAACGTACAGACTCCTCCCACAAAAGCCTTGTCTCAATAATCCGTCCCCTTGGATGTGAGGTCTTCCACATATGAACTGGAGGGGACACAGTTTGTTCCACCTGACATTCATGTTCTGTCATAAGGAAAAGTGTTGGTGCCTTCCAGAAAGCAGAAAGTATTGGCCAATGTATTTTGCAGGTACCAGTGGCCCCTGATGATGGAATGTGCTTTGGTCGCTCGGTGAGGACTCAGCAGGTCTCATTTTATGCCTGTTGCAGTTCTTAGCTTCCCAGCTCAGTAGTTATGACCTATGGGTCTGTACAGTGATAAAGATGTATGTGCTCCTAGAATCTCTTGGATAAGCTGTAACTCAGTGCACTGACCCCTCTGTTCCTGACTTCTTAACAGAACATGCTGCCTAAATCCTACCTCTCCGTGGAATGCCATGGTGTAAGAAGACAGTCTGCATATGCAATGCTAGGAGTGTATTGTGATTGTGTGCTTTCTGCAATTATAAAAGGTTTATCGTTTGCTGCTTACTTGATAGTAAACAACCCTCTTTTCTGTAAGACAGTTTTCTCCCAGTGATAGAAAGTGTTCGTCAGCTCTCTGGTACTGTAGGAAATACCTGTAATGCCTGTAAATAATACATTTATAGAGGGGAAAGGTTTACATTTGGCTCAGTTTCACGGGCTCCAGTTAGTGTTTGATTCGCCCTGTCATTTTCAAGCTCGAAACAAGGCATCTCACAGTAGAAGCACACAGTGAAACAGCTCAGCCTAAGAGGAGAAAAGGACAGAGGTGCTATCGCCCCAAAGGTGCACCCTGTTGACCTCTCCACCGTCAAGGTTCTACATCTCCTAGGAGCATCACGCAGGAGACCAAGATTTTGCCAAGTGGATCTTTGGGGGATATTAAAGATCTAATCATATAGTTCAAATAATGAGCAGAACCAGATGTAGTCCAACAGCCAGTGAATTTCTCGTAACACTGGATGCCAACACAAAGAAAGGAAGGGGCGTAATTTTTGAAGAGGAGCAAATGAAAGTTGCTTCCTCTAGATATTTGGTATGAAAGATTTTTTTCAGACACCCTTAGATCTGGAGTTCTCAGTGCTGTGCCCACCTTCATAACGAATTAATTTTTCTCCCTCTGTCACTGCCTGGCAGCTTAAGACAGACACAGAGGTGCAATGTCACAGCCAGAATCAGTGATGTTTGCCTGCAGTTGCTGGGGAAACCTGGCTTCCCTTGGCAAGAACCGACTGGGAGCTGATGATTCTTAGCTCCCTTGTCCTGTAAAGCCTTTGACCATCTCCCCTGAATAACCAGCTCCTTTGAGTCTGCGCATCCCACAGTTCAGTTGTGCAGTATGTCAGATGCCAATGAGATACCATGGAAAGATCCTGAATTTCAGTGTGTGGGTTTTGGCTGTTATGTGGAAAAAAGAACATTCGTGTTTCACTGGGGTGGTTTGTATCCTGCAAGCCATAAAACAATAAGAAAACAGGTGAACACAATGGAGAAAATGCTCTTTATTTAATGTGTCTACCTTAGCCCCCAATAAGAAAACCCCCTCATCAGATTTATTTTACCTGATAGCAGCGCTCCAAGCTACCTTCAAGTATCAGAAAATGTTTTTGACAGTTAATACTCAAAAAGACAAAGGAAAGAGAGAAGAGAGAAAGGGAAGAGGAGAAGGGGATATGAGAATTCCCTTTTCTAGTTCAAGCCAAGCCTTTTCCTGACTTTTCCTACCATCCAGGTTTCTATCTCGTCTGGCATTAGTCAAGTGGCCCCATGACCCTCGTTTTGCTTGTCAGAATGCGTTATGTATACACACCAAATACTGGGGCCAAATAAGTGGTCAACCCACAAGGGAAATTGACTGAAATGGATTTCCCCTTCCACAATAAATGAGTTTTCACTGATATATTCTACAACCTCCAAGACTCAGCAGCAGGGGAATGAAGGTGTGAGTGTCACAGTGGGAGACTAACACAGCAGCCAGACAGAAGCCAGAGGTGATGGTGATGGAGGGGACACCAGCGACACACGTATCCCTCATCATCTGTCGAAAGTCAGCGGTATCCTACGCTGAGAATCCACCGCATCTCTTTGCCCCTAGGTACCTGGTCTGACTCCCACAGCCACACAGTCTTCTGGATAATTGGCCAATTTCTTCAGTCTACCCTCTGGAGGTAGCTGGCCAAGCCTTTGTGTGAGCTGGTAGGGGAAGGAGGATGTTGGAACCCCCCAATCTCTTTTCTGTCTACCTTTCCTGTACCCTCCAAAAACCTCAACTCCTGGAAGATAGATTCCTTTGCACACGGAGGAACTTACACTTGCCTCAGAAAGAATTGTGAAGCAGGAGACTTGCAGTTATTCCCAACCCCAACTAGCTCCACGCTACTTATCAGTGGAAGGCATGTTCAACAAGCTATCAGAAGCAAGATTTTTTTTTTTTTGGCACTTCAAATTCTGAAGTCAGAAAGATAAAAAAGAATCGCTGCCTAATATTAACGTGAACGTTGAGCATGTAGCCCGGTCATGTATGCTGACCACCTGCATTCATGATCTCTTATTTATGTTAGGTCCCAGGTGACAGGTTTCTTGTCTGCCATCACCATTGGTTCATGGCAGTTAGGAAAGAATTAAAGGTAGAAGTACTGCCACCTAAGGGATGTGACGGTGAACCAGTCTGATGAATGGTCTGGGACCAGGCCAAGCAAACCCCTCCTAGCAAAGAAGAGAAGGAGCCCATCTAGTTCCAGAGGAAGTGCTTGTGTGTACATGGCATCGTGTTCATCCATGTGTCCATCGAGTGCTGAGGATGTTCTGGGTACCACACTCTGTTCTTGAAATGATGCAGTCAGCTACCTCTGTCATGTCTTCTGTTCTAGAATGGGTATCAACTAGTGTCCACCTACCGGACCTGAGCACCTAAGCTATTTGGGATCGCCAGATAATAGAGCTATTAAGCCAAAACTTCCCTCCTTTGGCCCAGTCCCAGACCACATAAATTAATGACCAAAATGTACAAGAATCCATCCATTTTTCACCATAAGTCAGTTATGAGTTGGGCTTGGATGTCAGTAGCAGACCAGCAAGGACCACAGTGGGTGGAGTCTGTGTATGGGCAGACCCACCTTAGGCTACCCTGCCTATGATGGACCACCCTCGTGCCAGGGCACCATTCCCTGCGAATCCCAGTGTCTGCTGTAGCCCAGGCCCCAGACAGTGAGCAGTAGCTAAGTCCTCTCTTGCTGGGGAAGGAGGTGAGAAGGCACAGCACCAATGGCGTAGACACCAGGAGTCAGGTAACCGCAAACAGCAGGCTCCTTTATTCAGCAATGGGGAGAGCCTTATATTGACATTGTGTGGTTGCCCCTCATTGGCTAGGCACCATCAGGACCTCTGACAGTGCCTGATGCTAGGCCCTCTGGCAGACTTGGGGTTGGCTCATCTCTCAGCCTTGTAGGCCTTATCTTCCTACATTCATGTTCTTCTTAGGAAGGGCTAAGCAGGATTGGGGACTAGACACGGCAAATAGACGGTGGGCCATTACCAGACTGACCGAAGTGTTGGGGGCAACCATAGCTAGCTGTCTGATTACATGCAACTCCTCTGGGTGGGTCATATGGGGCTAGTGCAGGCCTAACTGTCTATCAGAGAAAGGACTAGAAACCCAGATGCTGGTTACTTCCAGACATCTATCTGCTCTGGCCAAACTTAATATCCAGGGTGCTAACTGCACCACACTTCCTCGGCAACCCAAACAGGAAGCCTGAGCTCCTGTGGGCCCACAAGCTTTCTTGGGGTTGGATCAAGTGTAGCCCCCATCCTTAGGAAAGCTGAGAAACACTCAGTGCCCAGGGGAGGAAGACAACAGGGGTAGACTGTATAACTGGATCCACCCCAAGGCTGCTGTCAGTTCAGGATACCATGCAAAAGTATCTAAGCCAAGGGGTCAGACAAGACCAAGAGAATCAGAGAGCTATATAAACTCAACACAGTATATCATCCCAACAGTTCAGCCAACTGAGGCTCAGTCTGAACTCTCATCAGGGTAGTGGTGAGACGGGCTGTCCAGGTAGCTAAACTATCGGGTTCCTTCTTGTCCACTGTGGACATGGTCAGAACCCTTGTGTGGAATTCTAAGACCCTGTCTCCAGGGCCAAAGGGGTTGAAAAAAAAGGGGAAAGGCTGTGGTACTGGGCGTGAATCTATGAGGGAAACCAATGGGACCTCAAAGGAGAGTATCTAGCCTCCAGCATTCATGAAGGTTACTACCCCATAATTGTTCAGGGCCAACCAGTTCTGAGGGCTCTTGGGATATGATACTGGTATGTTATTATGTCCAGCTCCAGGTGAAGAGCTTTAGTGTGCAGATGGCAAACGGATAGGGATTGAATGTGACTTTCTTTTCGATATAATAAATGATTTCCCATTTACATTTGTAGCTTTTTAGTGTGTGTGTGTGTGTGTGTGTATGTGCATACGTTCATGAACTTATGCTCATGCGGGAGTGTGCAGGAGGACATGTATGCACACGTGTACATGGTTGTGGAGGTCAGAGGTCAACCTCAGGTGCCACTCCGTCAGGTCCTATCCACCTTGTTTTTTGATTGTCCTAGAACTTGTAGGTGAGTTGCCTGACCAGTGAGCCTGAAGGATCCCCAGCACTGGGATCACATGCAGGCCAACACACCTGGCTTTTTTTTTTTTTTTTAATGTCAGTTCTTGGGATTGAACTCTGTTTTGTGTGAATGAGAATTCTCTCTCTCTCTCTCTCTCTCTGTCTCTCTCTCACACACACACAGACACAAAGACACACACACACACACACACACACACATGTTTGCAGCCCTGTATTCAAGCCAATTGTATGAATCTAGAGTTCATTTTCCCATAAGCCACTCTGAGTATTATGACCCACTGTGATAACATATGTGCAAGATATTATGGGAAGAAATGCTATTCTCCTCTCCTTTCCCTTCGATGTTGGATTCTGCTATTGAGCCAATTGGATTAGTAATTATATCAGACTTTAAAAAGTTGTGTAGGACAAGGCATTTGTTGAGTGGGTTATTACAGTTTCTTCACCTTCTTTTCTGGTAGATTCCATTTTTCATATCCTGAAGAACTGTCTCCTGTTCCCCCTGTTCTCAGGAACATCATCAAAGTTGACAGGTCTTTATTGCCTCAGCCCAGAAGCCATGCCCATGGTGCACAGCTGAGATGACCCTTCACTAATTGAGTCTGTCATTTCTAAGAGGCAGAGACCACATATGCAGGGACCTGGTTGGTACCTTTGCTTAAATGAAGCAAAAGTAACGTCAGTGTTTGTCTATGAAGTGGCATTGAGTTAGCTTGAGCTAAAAGTGAGTTCGGTCCTTCGAGAAGACCACAAACCCACCAGTCCCCTGTGTTGAGTACTGATGACTTGAGAGGTCCTTCTCCACGACTCCTTCAGAAGAACCTCCCTCCCCACTTCCTTCTGCGAAAAAGTGGCATCGAGATCCAAACACTCCTCTCCATGACCTCTGTCAAGGACACACCACACCGGAACAGCAAACAAGCAGCACTCCTCTTTCTGTTGAATCAATGTGCCTTGGTAAATAAGATAATGGACACCACAGGGAACCCCAAAATCCTCAGTTTATAGACTGAAGAAACAAAACAGCCGAGAGTGGGGTGCATACTCGCAGACTGAACTCCAAAGGCTGAGGCTAGATGATTGTGAGGTCGAGGCCAACCTGAGATACGTAGTGAGAGCCTGTCACAAAAAAAAGGGAGGGGGATAAGGGAAGGGGAAGGGACGAGAGTGAAGAGAAAGAAAGACAAAGAAAAGGGCCGAGGAGAGGAAGGCAGAGGGGGACTTCGAAACTATCCATACAAAGATGTGGCCCAGTCCTCCATTCAAACAGTCATTTTACAGCTAAACAAATATGTAGCATGATTAATAAAAACCCAGAGATTGATATTGGGGTTCAACTTGAAGATCAGAAAGCAAAACAACCACCCACTGGCTGTTACCTCTACCTCAGTCCAAAATGGCAATCCTGCCTCCAAGAATCCTCAGAATGAGACTGCGTCTGAGAGCTGTCTCCTCCCATCTTATATTCCTCTCTAGTGTTGGAATTAAAGGCATGCACCACTACTGCCTGGTTCCTATGGCAAACTATTGTGGTTACTGGGATTAAAGGTGTGTGTCAACACTGCCTGGTCTGACTAGGCTGACCAATGGGGCTGTTGTACTCTCTGATCTTCAGGCAAGCTTTATTTATTAAAAATACAAATGAAATCTCACTATACAAAGAGAAGGTAATTCATTCTAAAATCTTTTCAGAGACAAGAATTTTAAATTCTTGCTTGCCGGGCGGTGGTGGCGCACGCCTTTAATCCCAGCACTCGGGAGGCAGAGGCAGGCGGATCTCTGTGAGTTCGAGGCCAGCCTGGTCTACAAGAGCTAGTTCCAGGACAGGAACCAAAAGCTATGGAGAAACCCTGTCTCAAAAAAATCAAAAAAAAAAATAAAAATAAATAAATTCTTGCTTATCCTAATGTGTCCTTCAAAAAGAAACTTTGCAAACTAAAAGCTGAGAGAACTTCACTGATATTTCAAAACCATGAAGAGCTAACCCACAGGCACGAGCCACATTTAAACTAATTTCTTTAGATTCTGGAATAACTTGTGTACCAGAGACACAGCTCCCAATATTTCCCAAGCATTGCTTTTGCAGTGTAAGATTGCCATTGCTGGTAAACAGTTACTAAATTCTAGTATTTCTTTTTTTATTGTTGCTTAGTTTTAATCAGTTTAAGCCTGTTCCGTGTGTGTGTGTGTGTGTGTGTATCACCATCATCTCTTTTCATTTCTCATTAATTCTTGGATCCCTGTCACTCTTCACAAATGCCACAGCCAAGGGATGTTTCTGATGTCTTGTCTTTATACACATATTTATTTCTGTCATGTTTTAAACTGATCCTATCGTCTTAAACTGTTTTGTTGACCTACATGATACAGATCCATTTCTCTCTTGACTGTCTTTCCTCAGCGTCTCTCAAACGCTATCTTCTCTCACTGTCCCTTCAGACACTGATGGGCTGTGTTGTTCCCACCTCAATCTTTCTTAGTCAATAATCTCTCCTTGGGCAGCACCATCTGCACCTCGCAGGTTCATCTGTCATCTGCTTGTCTCTGGCCCTCAAATCCACCTCTTCAGATCGGGTCTTCTACCTGATGGGCACATCTTTTAGAAGCTTCTTACTCTGTCTGAGTGAGTCATCAGACCTCAGTGTAGAAGTCATCCCAATGGGGATCTTCACTCTGTCAGGCTTTTGCCTGTTCCCACGTCTCAGTTGCTGTCTGCTAGCTATGTCAATAGGCTAATAATGTCTGCCAGTTGTGCCCACTGATATATCTGTAATAAATTCTACATTATCATTACTATCTTTCTTATGTCACTCTTTCTAGTAAAGGAAAAGTTGGGCTAGGCTGAGAATCACATCTGTATTTTTCTCCACAACTTTGTGGTGTTTGGGCCACTGCTTTACAATGTTAGGTAGTCCCAGTAGCAAAGAACTTACAATTTTGTGTTCTGATTATTTGTCCTTAACATTGATTCATAATCATCTCACCATCTGTTTATGAGGGCTCTGTTACCATCCTTTAGGATCACTGAATTCTAAGGTCATTCTCGAATGACAGAGTTGGGACTGCCACACCCAGCCTCCTGAGGATTGCTTCTGACACACAAAGACGAGTGTCAGAGACTTCTGCCAAAGTGTAATGACCTTGAAAAGCCACTTAACTCAAAGAGCAAATTTTCTCATTTGCCAAATGAACCTAATCATAGTCCTTTGCCATCCACAAGGGGTGTTGTGCGGTAGAAACGGGTTTTGGTATTTTACAGACTTGACTGTGCTCGTGCGATAGAAATAACTTGCTCCCTTTGTCTCCATCTCTGAAGGGAGGGCAGGTTAACGATCACTTACCCTCCCCGTCCTCAGGATCCAAAAAGACTAAGCAGGGCGGGCGAGACAAAAACACTGAGCCTCCACTGTGTTTTAGAGTCATCTGTTATCATCTTTTAAAAGTTCCTTCCTGGGCGTGGAAGATGGCTAAGTATGAGGGACCAAGTTTGGATCTCCAGAACCCATGTAAGAGCTGGGTAGGAATGGCAGTCGCCTGTAATTCGGATACTGAGGAGGCAGAGATAGGAGATCCTCGGGGCAAGCTGAACTAGCAGGAATCAGGGAGCTCCTCGTTATTATAAAGGCCCTGGCTCTATAAATAAACTAGAAGATATGCAATGTGATCGCCAAGCCTCTACACACTTGTGGATGGGCATCCACATACATGCACGTGTGTAAACACACACACACACATATATACATGCACAGAAACAGAAAGGTGCCTGAAATGACGACATTTCAATACAGAAATTGGACAGGGACCTGAGGACCTGTTCCTTGCTCAACGTTTGTGTCTCAGATGAAACCCCTGAGCTGGGGAAGGGGGGAGCAGCTTGGGAACCCATGCATCCATGAGCTGCCTCAGTTCCTTCCCTGGTGGCCTGTGTCTGGGAGAATATTAGGATCAAAAGAAACCCCAAACTTTGAATGGGTTGCTAGTCATTTCTTTAAAAAAAAAATCCACCAAAATTTGAAAGAAAAAACATTAAGAAAATGGTGAATCCCATTTGTTTTGTAGTAATATTATATTAATATGATTAGAGTTAAATAAATAATATCAACCTCATAAAATCTTAAATATAAGCTCGTTTTCTTCTTATTTACCTTTTGTTGTTGTTGTTTTGAGACAGGGCCTTACAGTGTAACCTTGGCAGGCCTGGAACTTGCTTTGTAGACTAGGCTGGCCTAGACTTGGCAGGCCTTGAACTTAGAGAGGTCTGCTTCTGCCTCCTGAGCGCTGAGACTGCAGGCCTACACTGCCATGCCCAGCTTCCTCCTGTTTAGTTTGATGTAATAATACACCTGTGCCAAAAAAGATCATATATCCACTGTGTGGTATTCATATTTTGATTAGAATTTTCCTGCGCTTAGATTAAGTTTCATGAAGAAAAAACTTTCCTATTCTCCCTTTTATCCTCAGAATTCCCAATGTGATATTAGTCTGCCATCCTCATTTATAGTCATGGGGAAATGCACGTCTAGTCTCATTGTATTTCTTTTCCCCATTGCTGAACTTTTCTTTTCCTTTGCTCTTTGGCCCTGGGTGACAAGTCAGAGTTCCTCAACAAAGTCAGGTTTTCATAACTGGGCAAGAAATCATTGAACTCACAAGCCTCATGCACCGTGAGTTGCGGGGCAACCACATGGCTCACAGCAGACTACTGGCTCAGCCTGAGATCCCATCGCCCTCGCTTAGATTTAAAACGAGTCTTTGTTCAATGAGGGACTCGTGTCTTTACCTAGGATGGCAGGTGACTGTCCAAACACTGAGATTTCCTGAGTAGAATCAAAGATTCACAGTTGGTGGCTTCCCTGTCTAAGTCTAAGCCCAAGAATGCACAGCCTCTGAAGACCTTTTTAAGTCTAAGCCCAAGAATGCACAGCCTCTGAAGACCTTTTTAAGTCTAAGCCCAAGAATGCACAGCCTCTGAAGACCTTTTGCACGGGGATTCTGATTTCAGGAAGGGATTTACTAAGTCATGTCTGGTTTGGGTTTGTTAGCGAGTGTTTTATTTCACCTTGCACCTAGAGAAGCCAAGGCAGGAACTCCAGGCAGGAACTTGAAAACAGGAGCTGATGCAGAGGCCATGGAGGAGTGCTGCTCACCGGCTTGCTCCTGGAACTTTGCTCAGTCTGCTTTCTACACACACCAGGACCACATGCAAGGATGGCACCACCCACAACAGACTGGGCCCTTCCCTGTCAATCGCCAACTATGACAATGCGTCACAGGCTTGTCCACAGGCCAGTCTGGTGGGAGCATCTTCACCAGCGGGGTTTCCTCTTCCCAAATCAATCCAGCCTGGGCTAAATTGGCACAAGGCCAGACAGCGCAGTAATAGTCCCAGAAAGACAGATGTTAAATTTTCTCTCTCGTATGTAAGATTCAACTTCAAATATTCAGAGTTGAGTGTTCAATTCAGAGTGTGTTTGCTAAAGCCAGGAAGGAAGAAAGGTGTCATTGTTTGGGGGGGGGGGTGCTTAAGGGAGAAGGATTGTAGATCACAGGTGATATTCAGGGGGAGGGGAAGATGAGGGGAAGGTTTGGAGTGGGAAGAGGATGTCAAGGTAGGACAGACATCAGATGGTGAGGAATAAGTAGCATGAAGGGTGTTTTTAAAAGTCATTTAGAAACATACTATTTCATAAGCTTACTAAGAAGTATAATCGAAAAACAGAAAGGTTAATTGGAGTTAACCTACACAGACACAAATTGTTCTTCCCAGAAAGCATAGGTATTAGACACAAAGGACAAGGCAGATATGTGAAACATACATTGGAGTTGTTAATCAAGGGGTCCCAAAGAGCCCCCCAAAATGAGTATAGGCTATTGTCATTATTCTAGATTGTCAATCAGAACTTGTTGGCAAGACCCTCTTAAAGACGCTGCATCCTATGGTCGCAGGACATGGAAAAGTCATGGTAGTTACAATACAGAAGCTTCCTCCCTTCCGGATAGCTTTCACGGTGCTAGAAGGGGCTACCAAGGCTGCTAGGAGAAACATCAACAGACTTGCCCAGCTGTGAATGCTGCAGGCTGCAATAATGAGCGACTTGGCACAATATGCCTGCTGGTACAGTAGTGATGTGAGTGTCGTGGGGGTAACCGGTAGCTTTTTGATTGGATTTAAGGCCCACTCTAGGAGAGGGTCCCGTGTCAAGACTGTAAATCTACCCAGGAATCTATGGCCCAAGCATGCGCAGCCACTGATAGCCTTTTCCACCAGGGAGACTTCAGTTTTCAGTAAGAGATCTACTTACTAATTGATGTCTGTCTTACGGTAAATTTTTTACTCATTTTTCTCTTGAAATATTTTGACAGCCGCATACAACAAAACAAAATCGAAGGGTGGGTAAGATGGCTTAGCGGGTAAAAGTGCGTGTCACCCAAGAATGATGGCTTGAGTTCTCTCCCCAGAGCTCCCAAATACTGTCCTCTGCTCCACAAGCACGTGGCTTGTATGTTCCCATACTCTCACAGAGATAATAACAACAATAATAAGTATTTTTAATCTATGACGTTCTAGAAACTATAGCCCCTGTGTTCTTCTTTTTTATAAGCTGACGTTTGTGTGCCATCAAACCTCATTAGAGAGCTCACATATACCATAAAACCTATCAAGCCAGAATCAGCTGGTTTTCCTATAGCTTAGAAGGAACACTACAGTGTATCTGCCATTTCTTCTGGGTTTGTTTCTATTTTTAGTGACTATGTCTTCATTTTTAGTATTGAATATGTAACTGTGGTTCCATATTCTGACACAGTAAGAGACAAGTGGAAACATTTGACCCTGGATTATTCTCCTTAACTCAGCTCTAGGCCCCTGTAGAAAGTGGACTGTGACCAAAGATGTTTACATCCTAATCCCCAGACCCTGTGAAGGTGTTTCCTTACAGGACAAAGGGGAGGAACTTCACAGACATGATTAAAGTTGCAGCTGGGATCGGTGTGGTCAAAAGAGATCTAAGGAAAGGGGATGCAGGTGCATCTGAATCAGAAAAAAAAAAAGAGCAAGCAGAGGTCAGAGAAGGAAGGATTGGAGATGCTGAGTGGCAGCTTTGAAGGTAGAGGATGGCTCTGCAACCAAGGAACACAGGCTGCCTCTCCAAAGGAGAGGAAACAGATTATCCGGGAGAGATAACCCAAAAGACCCATTTCAAACTTGCAACTTCAGGAATGAGGGTACACTGTGGCTGTTGTAAGCCTCTGAATTCATGGTATCATGGCGGCAGCAACAGTAAGGTAGTACAGCTCTGGTTTGGTGTTGTTTCTGTCAGGAAGAGAGTAGTACAGACATAAGACTAAGAGAAAGGGCACACTCAGCACTGATCAGCCCATAAAGTAGGGTAGATTTTGTTCTGAGTGCTTGAATTTCCACCCATAAATTTAGAAGGGGTCTGTTCACAGGAGTAGAGCACAGGCAAGCAATAGTTGAGCCCGTGGCTGCCAGAGACTGTGCTGGGTGAGCATGGGGGCAGGAGCAGCATCCTGTGCAGCCCCCGTGGGTTTCGCCAACTCCTGCACCTCATTTCTGACTTTGTTTTTGAAGCAGTGCCTTAAGTAGCCCAGGCTGACTGGAACTCACTGCAGTAGCCAAGGGTGACCTTGAAGTCCTAATCCTCCAGCCTGTGCGTCCACACCCAGTTCACGTGGTGCTAGGGATGGAGCCCCCGGCTTTGTGCTTGCCAGGAGAGCACTCTGCCAACTGAGCTACCTTCTCAGCGCCTTGTTTCTAATTTCATGATGTGCATTTAAAAATTCATCGCATTGTGTGTACCGTGGGGTTACAACATGATGTTCTGAGGCAAATACAGATGGTACGGTGGTTACCATAGTGAGGCAGGTTAGCGTGTTCACCCTCTCTATGGCGAGAGCAGCTAAAATCGACACTGAAAGTGATCAGAACACAATACTGTTCTATCAGCTTTGTTCTCTGGTAGTGCATTAGAGGCTCTCAATACACATTTTAGCAAAATCAGTCGTTGTCAGCACTCCAAACCAAGGCTCTTCCTTGGTTCACCAGAGCACACCAGTCCTCCCTAAAGGGCTCCATCCCTCAGGAGCAGCTTGGTGTGGGCACCCTGCAGAGCCTCTCAGGCGGCAGAGCTGGGCAGGAATCCGGCCTGTCATTCAAGCCAAAGCAGGGAACACTCTGACATTGTGGGTGGGTTGTCATTGATTGGGAGAGAGAGAGAGACTTCATCATTTGGGCACCTGAACATACGAATAAAAATAGATTTTTCAAAGAAACATAAAGCAGTCTCAAATGTCTCCCAGGACTGTAGCTGCTTGAGAGAAAGGGAGGGAGGGAGGGAGGGGAAAAATGGAGACTAAGGTTTTTTAACTGACATGTAGTAATTGCATATTAATAGGGTTCGATTTGGTAATAACAAATGCATGCAACACATAGGCATAGGGGTCAAATGGCAGTAATTAGCATGTCGTCTCTGTCATTTCCTCTGTTCTAGAATGTCATACAATATGTAGTCGGTTATTGTGAGCCATGGTCAACTCACTGTGCCTTGCACACCAGAACTCGGTCCCTCTGTTCCACCATGTTTTCATCCCATCCTCAATACAGCAAGATACGCGAACAGCCCAGCTTGCCACCATTGGTACTGCCTATCAGCAGAGAAACCCAAAGGGATTTCCCAGGATAGGGTTGCATGCCCACTGGCTTCTGCTTGTTTCTATCTGGGGTGTGGGGGGAGCCCAACTGGGGGACGCGAGAGGAAATCGTCCAGGCAGCATGTCCCATTCAGGTGCCTAAAATCAGGCAGCAAGCTGCCTTCAGGAACCCAGGGCACAGCCCAGTGGCACATTGTGCTTCAGGAGCTGGTGTTTCTCCCTTAACTAGCTCCTCTGTTCCACAAGGGTTACAGGCAGTTGTGAGCTCTCCAACATAGGAGCCGGAACACAAGCAGTATGTACGTTTAACCACTGGGATGTTTCTCCAGTCCCAAAACACAAGTTTTTTTATCAGTTATATGATTGTAAAACCTTTTCATCCATCTGTCTGTTGTCTTTCCATTCCTTTGGATGGCATTTGTTCTTTGGCATCTTTATACATGGACAGGATGTAGTCTGATATCTTTTACATGGACAGCATGCAGTCTGATATCTTTTACATGGACAGCATGCAGTCTGATATCTTCATACATAGACGACATGCAGTCTGATATCTTCATACATAGATGACATGCAGTCTGATATCTTCATACATGGACAGCATGCAGTCTGATATCTTCATACATAGACGACATGTAGTCTGATATCTTCATACATAGACGGCATGCAGTCTGATATCTTCATACATAGACGGCATGCAGTCTGATATCTTCATACATGGACAGCATGCAGTCTGATTTCTCTCCTTCCCACCCTGTTCATCCCTGGAGTGTGGTTGGCCGACCAGGGACCACACACTTTAGAGAATTGTCTCTCCTGCAGAAGCTGTCCACTACTACCCATAGCTCCTCAGTTAGCAGTAGAGGTTTATGAGCCCCTCCCTCCTCCATGGTGGAACTGGTCTTGTCTGTCTCGTGAGATAGCCACAACTGATCACAGGGTCTTGTTGCACCAAGAAGACATTTGATCTGGTCCTCCCTGACTCTAGCTCTGAAAACATGTCTGCCCCCTTTCTGCAATGGCTCTGAGCCTTGGCTGGACAAGGATGGTAGGATCAGTGTCCATTTGTGGCTGACCACTCCACCGACACTTATTCTCTAGACCTTGGCCAGTTGTGAGTTTCTTCATTAACTGCCATTCACTGAACAACGAGACTTATCTGATAAAATGTGAAAGTTAGACCATCCCTTTATGAGCATATAGATAAAAATTCAGAGGGGAGATCAATACTACTTCCATTTAGCTAAATAATAGTACTAGTATCATTCCTGGGGCCTATGAGCTCCCAGCCATGGGTCCTTTGCCAGATTTGTAGTACCAGGTATGTGTTTCTTCCTCTGGAATATACTTTAAATCCAATCAGGAAGCTGTTGGTTGTCCCTCTAATACTTGTGCCACTATTGTACCATGAGCATCTCTTGCCATGTTGACAGTGAAATAACTCACAGGGATCACATCTAGGTGAGACCCTTATCCCCCACAAGCATGAACATCACCTTCTGTAGCTTATGAAAGCTAGCCATCACAGAGGAAGCTTCCTGGTCAGTACCTACTTGATTTCTCCATGTCCGATGACTTCAACAATGAGACATTTATCCCATGGAATACTCTGAAACCGTTAGAAACAGTGAGGGTTTTCAGTGGACTTCTATTGAAAACATACAGGATAAATTATTTATTAAAAGCAACATTTGGGACCGATAGAATAGCTCAATGGTAGAACACCTGTATAACATGTGCAGGGCCCTGCCCTCCACCTACAGCACTGCAGAGAGATGCAGTGTTGCATGGTAGATTAGACTTTTAAAAGTCATGTATTAAAAAATAAATGCCTATCTTTTAATATTGACAGATGGGTATAAAATAAGAAAAGTGTATAGAATGAGCCTGTGATTGATAGAAAAGGCTATCTTCCAAATTCCCCAAAGATGTCCCCAGTACCCGAACTTGTAATATGTTACCTACATGGCAATGAACACTTAAAGCTGCAGACAAAATTAAGGTAGCTAGTTAAAGTAGAGGTTAAGGTGAGTGTGCTGGAAACACTTGATCCAAGAAGTTTGAAGCCAACTTGTGGAATATAGTAAGAGTGTATGTGTGTAGGTGAGTGTCTGTCTGTCTGTCTATCTGTGTCTCTGTGTGTGTCAATGTGTGTGTGTAGATAGATAGATAGATAGATAGATAGATAGATAGATAGATAGACAGACAGACAGACAGATGTGTGTGTGTATGTAATATGTAATCTTGAATGTCCCACAGTGCTCAGTGAATATACAAGGGCCCTTCTAAGTGCAGTTGTTCAGCTTGATGAATTCAAATGTCATTACTGGTTTTGAAGATGGGGAAAGGGTCAAGGAATGTAGTCAGCCTTGAAGCAGAAAAGGCCAAAGAATAGATTCTTCCCTACAGACTACAGAAAGGAACCCACTGTGAACCCCTGGTTTTAGACCAGAAACACCAATTCATACTTCTTTTCTCTAGATCCACAAGGTACTTGTCTTAGGATTTCTAACGCAGCGACGAAACGCCATACTAGCATGCAAGATACAGGGGAGATGAAAAGGAAGGACAACAAGAACAAAGAAGTGAGGCAGACCTTATGAAAGACACTCGGTTGTCCTGTGTGGTACTCGGAAGAGTGCAGGAAACCAAGCCTGAGCGGGTACTTAGGTTGGATTTCGGAGGACAGGAACAGGCTACTTGGGGCTTGGATGGATTGCTGAAGATTTGAGCTTTATTTAGTAGCCTGTGAAAATCCCTGAATTCTTTGGATTTGTTGGGGGGAAAAATGGATTAAATTATCTCTGGAGATTAATCCTTCAATGCAAAGAGTTCAAGGGGACCAGGGCTGAGGACAGAAGAGAAGCAAGGAGCAGAATACAGATGGAATGGGGGAGGCCTGTGGAGCCTAGCTCTGGCTGGGTTGGTAGAAACCCAGCTAAAACGGGCAAGGGAGTTGACCTGTCAAAGTGAAGCCAAGCGTGAAGGTGGGAGCAGGCTGGGATACAGTGGTCTCACATCCAGTAGGTGTCGCATGAGCAGTGGGACAGGAGTGGTTGACATGGCGTTCCAGTGGATGGAACTGAGCGCAGTTGTGTCTCCATGGCAGGACCTGCTCTGTGGACAGTCCATCTCCTCTGCTAAGCACTGATTATCCTTGAGATAACGGGTCATTATTCTTCCCCACTCATCCTGTTCCACTATCCTGTTTCACTCATTTTCCTCCGGCATCTTCCTCTCTCATGAGTTTTTAAGGTGTACCTCTTCTTTGAGCCCATTATGCAATCTCTACCTATCATTTATCCATCTCCCCCTCTTCTCTCTCACTCTCTCAGCTGGACTGTTCTCTGAAAAGATCCCCAGTCACCCAAGGAATCAGCAGCACACAAGAAATCTTTGTTGCTAATGGAGAACCTTCCATCAGAAAGTCTTTTCTTTCCTACATCAGCTAAAATGAGAGCCATGACCTACCTTTGATGTGCCCCAATAAATGCTAATTAGTTCAAAACTCTGATATGCACAATTAAATTTTATCTTATAGATACAATGTCTTTAATCAGAAGGTTTCTTTAGAGGAAAGTCTCCTTGACCATAATGTGGAATTGAGGCTTGCCAGAAGCAAAAATGGAAGCATACTTGGAAGAGGCTGTAGACTTTGAGAAGACTCCTTCCACAGACATATCTTCATACACTAGCCACCCACCCATCTCCAAAGATAGCCATCCCTCCAGGGAGCCGATGTCTGATCAGAAGAGCTCCTTCTGGTCAACCTTTTCCCAAGGCCAGGGAACATTGCTGGTTTAGTTGTATAATTCTGCAAGAAGCAGTACTTAACAACACTGGAATGCAACATTTGATACCCAGGGCTTTCAGTCCCTTTCAATTTTATCACAAATGTAGAATACCTCAGAGTTGAAATACATTTTCCCAGTACCCAGAATCTGCATGCAAAGATGTCTGCAACCCTTTTGTGTTCTTCAGGAGATGGGTTAACAAGATTGTAAGAAAACTCCCACAGAAAAGGCTTAGAACTTCTCTGCTTTCTTTCCTTCAATGTGGAGTAATAGCCAATAGGACACGAAGAAATTTATTTTGAGACTTATCCTTCTATAAGCTATGTCCCGTCTCTAGGGCCACAAATGTGTACTCCTCTACCACCTCCGCCTTGATGAACTTACCTACGTTTTTTCTTCTTCATTTTCGCTCTTATTTTACTTTTTAAGTGTGTGTGTGTGTGTGTGTGTGTGTGTGTGTGTGTGTGTGTGTTTATGGTGGTGTTTGTGAAAGCCAGAAGAACCAGAGGGATAAGTGGTTGTGAGCTGGGGGGAACATAACTTAACATCCTCTGCAAGAGCAGCAAGTTCTCTTAGCCACAGAACTTCTCTAGCCCCTTCTTGGTTCCCGTGTATTTCCTTCCTGTGCGGCTCCTGCTGTTTTGGAACACACCTGCCCGTCCTTAAATGACCTATCTCTGTTCAGAACGATTCCATCAGAGAGTTCAGCTTTCTTTCTGGATGGCCCATTTAAGCTTCTTCCTTCTCTTTCCAAATATCCCAGTCACATCTATGAGTGGACACTTTGAACTATCACTTAAATACTAATTTGTTAATGTATAAAACCTTGAAAAATATTTTATAAGCACACAAATAATATCATTTCCTTGATTACCTATAAGTTTCTTTTTTAGGTGGTCTCTAAGCAGCTGTCACGTAGTTTCCTGGCATATTTGGGGTAAAGTGCTCAAAGAACCACAGTTAGCATTTGCTCTTTAATGGGTCCCATCTTTCCCTCAGAAAGCCTGAAGACTTCCATGCCTCTCTGACTTTCATCATCAGCCACCCAGGCTGCCACTCAGAGGCTGAGGACCCAGAATAAGAACTGGACGAACCTTCCACTCTCTTTTCTCTTTGTCCCTGGCAAATCTGTGAGCTTCCTGTGTGCCTGGTGGGGCAGGAAAATTCCTGTTGAAGGAGCTGCGGGTTGCATTCCTGCCACCCTGCTCCCAGTCGCCCGGCTAGTTTATACCCCAAAATAACAACATACAAACTGTATTCATTTAAACACTGCCTGGCCCATTTCTATTAATGTGTGTAGCACCAAGGTGCGCTTACCAGGAAGATTCTAGCCTACGTCCATCCTGGGTCGGAGCTTCATCGCGTCTGCCCCAGAGAACAGAGCTAAGGTGAATCTGACCTCACTTCCCTTCTTCCCAGCATTCTATTCTGTCTACTCCACCCACCTAAAGGCTGGCCTATCAAATGGGCCAAGGCAGTTTCTTTATTAGCCAATGACCTTCCTCGATCAAATTCCCAGTTGAGGGTTGAGTTGCCTTGGGGAAGTATCCAGTGAAATTGCCTTTGTTTCAGGTTCCAGGGATGGGAGTCCAGCCTGTGCCCCTTCTGCTCACCACATACGTGAGGAGTGAGTTGTGCATGGGCTCTGAGGTCAGTCACTTCCTGTCCCTCATGGTTAAGAGACTGTGGACAGCTGACAATCCCACTCGTGAAGAGTGAGGACAGCTGACACTTTACCACAACATTGCTGTGAAACCACTCCCGTGGGAAACACCAGCCACAAGGTCTGATACAGTGTCAGCAACTACTGCCGTGCGTCATGGTGGATGTTGTTACCATGGCCATACAAAATTAAATGTCTTTCATACTCTGCCATTGGCCCTGTCGAAGAATGAAACTTACCTTGCGGAATTGTAGGAAGTATGGCATTTGAGACTATGAAGAGTATATTATATTAGCCAATCAAGTGTCGCGTTGTAGCCAATGCCGGGAGGGCAATGAGAATCTCATTCATGTGCTACTCTGGGAAGCTGTTTAGCTGCCCTCCTAAGCAAAGTGTTAATAAAGAGCGGCAGCACACAAGCAGTCCCAACCCTTGGGAGATGGAGCAGGTCAACAGTTCAAACCCAGCCTCGGGTACATAGCGAGTTCCAAGCCAGCTTGGACTACATAGCAAGACGCTGTAGAAAAAGCGAGCAAAAAGGGAGAGTAGAAGCAGGGACAGAGGACCAAACTGAGTGCTCTGAAGAAAGAACTCACCTGTGTAACAGAGGGAGTTGGTGCAGCTCAGAGGTAGGACAGCCACTTAATATGCACAAGACAAGCTTAGAAGACAAGCCCTATGCGGGATCATGGTCAGGAGTCCATGAAGTGTCTGAGTCAAAGCAAAAATGTGTGTGTGTGTGTGTGTGTGTGTGTGTGTGTGTGTGTGTGTGTGTGCGCGCGCGTGTGTGTTTTCACTAGCTTATTAAAAAGCAAGTTTCCCTGAGGTGTTTTCCATATATTTAGCTTCAGCCAAGCCTCCCCTCTCCTTTGCTGTGACAGCTCTGGCTCACAGCAAGGCAAGCAGCGGGAACACCTGGCATGTCTGTCCTTGTTCTGACTGCCATGCGCTCGGGACCCCAGGGAGAGCCATCACCATGGAAGACTGTGTCACTGAAGAGTAGGGTCCAGAATCTTTTGATACCAGCAGCAGGTCCTTCCCTGAGCTGTGAGCTGCAGCCCCACGCAGGGCCCTGGCCTGCTCAGTTTCCATATAAACAGCTTCGATAACTGCTAAATTATCTGGGAACAGAAATGGCTTGAAATTAAGACAAAAAAATGACAGCAGGAGCCCAGGATAGATGGTCACAGAACTGACAACTTCTCTTCTAGATACAGACACGATGGAAATATGCACACACAGGCACCAAAAACGTATAAAATATTCATTGCAGGATTATTTTAATAACTTCCAAGTGAGAACTGCTATCAACAACAGAATAAATTTGGTAAGGATTGGGCAGAAAACCCTGAGATTCTTTTTTCTCTTCCCATCATTAAGGGTCACGACTTACGTGCTTTTTCCCCCCCAAAGATGCATTTTATTATTTTAAATTATGTGTGCATGGCTGTTTGTGTGCAGATATTTCCACATGTATGCAGGAGCTGGAGTCAGGGGAAGTTGCTTGACAAGGGCGCTGGGACCTGGCGCTCTAAAAGAGGAGAATATATTCTTAACTGCTGAGCCATGTCTCCCACCCCAAGACTGACACCCATACAACCAAAGACAGGATAACAAGAGGAGAGTGTATCAAGTTTATTTAATCAAAGTCTTATATGACATAAAAGCCTTCGAGGGAAAAAAAAGACCCAGAGACCTAGGAAAAGCTATCGGTTTCTGTGCTTAGCTTCGATGAAGAACAGACAGGTGTGTGGGACCGTTATGGAGTCAGAGCACATGATTTTATATGCTCGCAAGTTTGGGGTGCGGGATCAGCATCCCTTCCCCCCTCCATGGCGAGAAGGGGACTGTCCTGATCGTGTATTCCCAGCCACGGCTGCTCTGAGCCCAAGTGTGTGGTGGTTCTTTCATATTGAGCGGGTTCTTTGGGTCACATCCTCCCTGACCTCTTACAATCTTCCCGTCCCTCTTCTGTATTCTTTCCTGAGTCTCGAAGGGAGAGAATGCAGTGTGGATGCCCCTCTTAGAGTTGAGCACACTGCACTGCTCTCTGCGTGTTGACCAGCTGGGAGTTTGTTTCTCTTGGCCCCATCTAAGAGCTGCACTAATCAGGTGGATGAGAGAGAGAGATTTAGTTAGTGGTTTGACACTGTGTCTACTCAGCAAAATAATAATGGTAAGTTTACCCTTGTGGCCTATGAACTCCCCAACTATGGGTTCTTGTCCATATTTATGATACTAGGTATTATTTCCTCCTTTGGAATAGGCATTACATTCAATCAGAAAGCATTTTGTTTCCCCTATAACATGGGTGTCACTATTACACCTTGTCCATATCTTGGCATACTGGTCTTTACTGTAGGGAGTTCCTAGCTGGGTAAACCTGCCGTTGACTTTTCCCCCCCAGGAAACCTGCATTGCGCTTTCTGTTAGGAGGCTCCTTGGTCAGTACCAACTTGATTTGTCTGTATGATAGAGCCAAATATGTGGTATCTTCAGCAGTAGAGTCTTGCCATCCAGTTCTGATAGGCAACAACACCCTGTAATGGTTTAGGGTCTCTGAGGCACCCTGGACTAACAAGTCTAAGGAGGGGATCCCATAGCTGGTACTGGGCTTTTTATTGGGCAGATATGGCTTCTGGGAGGAGCATTATCCCCTGTGTAGGGTTGCTCCAATTAGGCTATTTCACCTTAATAAACATATGCAAATAGCTAGGAATCTTATAATATAGTCGGTTTTCATACAGTTTTTTCAAGTATCCCTAATGTTAGTTCTTTTTCCTCCACCCCATTCTCTTTCCTCCCCTCTCCTCCCTCCCCTGAATCAATGCTCCCTTTGAGCATCCCGTTCCCCCTCTTGGATCACCTGTGTTCTACTGTCCCCCTCCCTGAGGAGGTTTGTAAAGAAGTTAGGGCAATCGCACCAAGAGGATGCTTGGGCTCTTTGTCACAATTTCCCTTTCATGATCAGCCTCTCCTCCCAGCAGCCAAGGGGGAAGTCAGCAATCCTCAAGACAAGTCCTTCTCCCTGGTGAGTTGTTGCTTGCCACTGCGGAAGTCCAGCCATCGGGAACGAAACCACCGCCATCTCAGACAGAGGTGATGCTAAATAAGTTTTTAAGGATGTTGTTGCCCTAAATAACCATTTAAACATCACCAGGGCTTAAAGAGGGCTGGTTGGGTAAAGTGCTTGTTATCCATGCGTGGGGTTCTGAGTTCAGAGGCCTGCATATAGCAGCCAACTATGGCAGCATGCACCTATAGTTTCAGCACTGGGAGGCGGACACAGACAGATCTCCGTAGCATACCGGCCAGCCAGACTAGGCTAAAAGATAAGCTCTGTATTTAGTGAGAGACCCTGACTCAAAAAAATAAGGTGGAGAGTAGTTGAGGAAGACACCCAGTATCAACTTCCGGTCTCCATATCTGTACATATGGGCAGCCTCACCTCTACATACATGCATACACATACATGTGTACAAAGAACGTTACCAATGTGGCTTCATAGGAGAACAGTTGTTCAGCATGCCCAAAGCCGTGAGTTGAATCTCCAGTATAGCAAAGAGCGAGGGGAAAACCATGTGGACATTCTGTCCACCCATCCTTGACATTCCGTGCGGTGGGCACATCATACATGACTTCTCAGTCTTCTGGCTTCCCAGACTCCCTTATTACCACTCACCACTTGTCACTAAGACAATGCAACTCCACTCCAAAGGGTCCAGCTTCTGCCTCTAGCCTCTGCACAATTGCATAGACACAAACACACGTAAATTTAGATTAAAATAAAGTCCTTCTTAAAAAGAAGACCTGGGCATGGTGATGCATACCTTTAATTGCATTACTCAAGAGGCAGAGGCAGGTGGATCTCTAGACATTCAAAGCCAGCCTGCTCTACATGGTGAATTCTAGATTAGCCAGAGCTGTGTGGTGAAACCCTGTCTTTAACAGGGGGAGTGAGGAGGAGGAAGGGGGAAGAGGAGAGCATACGCTGGACACAAGGAAATCTTAAGCTATTGACCAGGCATTTCTATGGCTTAAAGAAAAAGCCTGAATTTTTGTACCCAAGAACTCAGTAAGAGAAGCATCCTGGCACGGAGTTATTCGAACAGCTAGAGATGCACGGAAACCCTGCCGTTGGCCGCGTCTGCTGCACTCTCCTCAGACAGCTGCTGGAAATGCTTCTAATAAGTGGGAGGGAGAAGGTGGGGTGGCAGCTGCTGGGACATGGCAGGGGAGGGAGCTGCCTAATTTGGGGGTAGAAAGACTAAGCGAGAATCTGGTTTCTTGGCTCGGAGTCCCAACCACAGAAAAGTGTATTTTGGTTCTTTCTGTGACTTTTAAACTTGGCAATTTATAACTCGTAACATCTGGCTGTCGGGCTACGGGGAAACATTATCAGAGACTATCTCCTTCCATGTTCTACTCAAGTTAACGTATCACCTGCCTTTGCCGCTCCCAGAACAGAATAAAATCCTTTCAAAATAAATAGCACTTACCAATCTGTTCGAGCTGAATTTGGCAAGGCTTTTTTTTCAGTGGGGCAAGAAGTTATTTAAGAGAATTGCAGTTAGTTTAGCAGAATAGTTCTAGCTAATTAATCGTCTTCTCCAAAAGCAAACTGGAAAGTGAGATCACCAATCCAAACTGTCAACGCGGAGCTGCTCTAGGAACCCTGATATTTGTCCCCAGGATGTTAACTGCCATTCACGTGTGTCTTCTCTCATCCTGGGTATGAGACTCTGTCCCGGGCTCCTGGCACAGATCTGGAACACAACAGAGGCGCTTGCCTGGCTACCGTGATGGAGAGAGGAGTAGCATGCTTGCTGGTCCAGTTCAGCCTCTCTCAGTGAATACAACCATTGCTTACTGCTACCCAGATTCACAGCTCAATAAACCCAATTTCTCTACAGACTCGCTCATCCTTGCAAGTATAAAAAAAAATAGGTTATTTTTTGAAGTAGTTGTAGGTTCAGAACAAAACTGAGGAGAACATTCCACATCCTTTCTAATCCCCCATCCACTTCTCAGAAAGGGTGAGGGAGGGAACGGGAGGAGAGAAGGAGGGGAAACTACATGTAAAATTTAACTTAAAAAAAGGAATCTTAAACACATTAAGTGGGCTAAACGGAGGCAAAGAACAGAAGAGGCACAGCCTACACGGGGGGACGGGGGAGGGAGAGACAAAAGGACAGTGTTTGCCGTTTTATGTGCCTTCTCCCCGTGTCCTTCAGACTCCGCCCAGGCGGTCTCATCCGGTATAACATAATCGAACATGTCATTTGCTATTGAACCTTTCCAACTTTCTTACACTTAGTAGCATACATGGAAAATCCTTCCATCCCTTTTAATGTCTGTGAGTCGAGACCCAAGGGAACCTCTGCTGTCCCCACATACACATGTGCTCATGTATACAGACTCGTAAATAAATTTAAACCTTTTTTTAAAAAAGCCATGAGTCAGAACTACGGGCTCACCTATAAGGGCAAACCCATCAGAATAATGGCAAATCTTTGATCAGCAACCCTAAAAGCCAGGGGAGCAAGGAACGATATATTTCAAGCCGATAAAGTAAATCATTGCCGGTCACAATTGCTATATCTCGCAAAGCTAACATCTAAAATTGCCAGTGAAATAAAAGGCGTTTTAAAACAAAGACAAAGGAACAAAACTAGAAACCAATAGCAGGAAAAATAACAGACACTGCACAAATTCTTGGGGACCGAGAAACACATTGTTGGATGACAAGTGTTGACTTTGAAGAACCCAGGGAAGACATGTTGCAGTTCCTAGAATTAAACAGAAATCAAAGTACAATTTGCCAGAATGTTCTGAATACCCATAAGGCCATTCAAAGAGGAAAGTTAGAGCTGCATGCCGACGCTCACTCTAAAACATCATGGAGATTTGACAGTTGGGACTGGACACCCAAGGTCACGTCTTCCCTGCGTTCTAACGGGTTGTAGCTTTCTTAATGGTTTCCTTCTGATGGCAAGGGTTGGGAGCTGCGCTCTCTGTGGGTATATGGATAGCCATCTACAGCACAACCCCTGCACAATTCAGGGAACGCTGTGGAAGAGGGGGCGGAAAGATCACAAGAGCCAGAGGGCCAGGAATGCTGCTGTGTGATTGGGTCTCCAAGGAATGACAGGGAAGCTACACCCGTGATACCTCAACAGTGTGGCTGCCTGAACAAGCCCTGAAGAATAGCACCGATGGAAATGCCGACATGACAGAGAGAAGGGTCACTGGGCCCCACCCATAGGCTAGGAACTACAGGCAACTAAAAAATGCTAAGAGCAGAAGAAATGGCCTTCTTCGGGGATGAGCCCCCAATTGGTGATTCAGTACTAGGAGGTCAGCCCTGAAACCGTATATACATAAATAATATTATACAGGCTGTGCATGGTGTATGTATTATTACAATGACTAGAGCATAGACCAATGAAGAGATTACAGGGAAATAAATGTATAAATTGTGTGTGTGTGTGTGTGTGTGTGTGTGTGAGAGAGAGAGAGAGAGAGAGAGAGAGAGAGAGAGAGAGAGAGAAGAGGAGAGGAGAGGAGAGAGGGGGGGAGGGAGGGGAGAGAGAGCGCAGCAATGGTCACTAAGGGAAAAGGACATGATTTAGAGTGGGAACAAGGGACTTTGAGTGCATGGGAGGAGTTAGAGAGAGGATAGAAAAGGAGAAAATATAATCATATTTTAATTTTTATTGTATTAATTTTTGAGTCAAGGATAGCTGAGGGTGGTAGCACGAACGGATCTCTATGGGTTCAAGGCCAGCCTCGCCTACATAGTAAGTTCCAGGCCATCAGAGCTACCTAGTGTGACCTTATTTCAAATAAATAAATAAATAAATAAAAATAAAGGTTATCTCAAATAACCTAACAATGGACCTTAATGTCCTGGAAAAACAAGAACAGGCTAAACTTAAATGTATGAAACAGCAAGAAATAACGGAGCTCCGGACAGAAATGAACGAAACAGAAAGTAAATGTGCAACGCCCGGAACCAGTGGGGTATAAAAATTCTTTTCCGGGCTGGAGAGATGGCTCAGCGGTTAAGAGCACTGATTGTTCTACCAGAGGTCCTGAGTTCAATTCCCAGCAACCACATGGTGGCTTACAACCATCTCTAATAAGATCTGGTGCCAAAGTCTGGCCTGCAGGGACACATGCAGGCAGAATATTGTATACATAATAAATAAATAAATCTTTAAAAAAAATAAAAATCCTTTTCCTTGAGAAGAAAAACAAGACTGACAGACCTCTAGCCAACTAGTCAAAGGAAGAGAAGACCCAGATTAATAAAACTAAGGATGAAAAAGAGTTAGAACAGAATCCAACAAAATTCAGAGGATCTTTGGGAAGTATTTAGAAAATATCATTTTTAGACTGGAAAATGAAGACATGAATAAATTCTGAGACATTTATAACTACAAAACTTAAGAAGACAGAAACAGCCAGACATGGGGCCCTTTAATCCTGGCACTCTTGGCTCTCTATGTGTCTGAGGCTGGCTTCGTCTGCCTAGTGAGAGCCAGGCCAAGCAGGACTACATAGTGAGCCCAGTGTCTGTAATAATAATAACGTTGATTTTAAATTTTAAAAAAGGGATTAAGAGAGCCAGGCGTTGGTGGCGCATGCCTTTAATCCCAGCACTCGGGAGGCAGAGGCAGGCGGATCTCTGTGAGTTCGAGACCAGCCTGATCTACAGAGCTAGTTCCAGGACAGGCTCCAAAACCACAGAGAAACCCTGTCTTGAAAAACCAAAAAAGAAAAAGGGGGGGGGGGATTAAGAATATAGCCAGGATTCCCCACTAAGAAGGAAGGAAGAAAGGACGGAAGGAGGGAGGGATAGGATGAACAATAAGAAAATCTTTGTTTACTGTTTTTATATCAGCACCCATGGTAAAAGATCAAAATATTACAATTCACTCATAATTCTATCTAATTTCAAATTTGTGTTTTTCTCTGAAGGCTGTTAGCCATTTGGGGTCCTGAATCATGAAAATAGCAGTTAGGGGGTGGAAGAGAGTCTGGAGCCTTTCATCATTCGCTGTTTATCTTTTCAGCAAAGCTGGCTGGCTAAGGGTCTGGAGTCTTCGGCAGGTGGCCACCAGATCTCAACCTGGACACCTGCCCTGCTCATCAGCTCCTTAGACCCAAAGCTTCGTAGCTTAGTTCCTCATCTGAGAAACAGAAGCCTTAGAAAAAATAATCACAGAAACTCAAGTTCCTAACGTCCTCCGATTCTCTCATCAAATCCCCAAAGAAAAACACGGTAAAACTTGAGTGAGAAAATTACCCTGGTGGTTCCTCTGAGGCTGCGCCAAACCCCTGCTCATTCCTCAGTACACAAGCGCCCCCTGCAGGCGCTCTCCGGAACTGACACGCCAGGGACACAAGGGAGGGACACACTCTGGCTTCCTTTAGACTTTCAGTATTTTCCCCACCACTGAGCACCAGTGAGTAGGACAGAGCATAAGCGCCTCTTTCATTAGAGAAGAGACAAAGTCCAGGCGATAAAGACCCACAGAAGAGGAAGGGCTCTCAGGGTCAGAAGACAATAAACAGAGCGAGTCTTAATAGTCTAGGCAGCCCCGTGTAAAAGGCAGGCTTTGTTTATGAACTGCCTCCCCTCCGGACTCCACAGCGCTTGCGCTTGTGTTTCGAGCACGTTACTCGTGGCAGTCTTGGAATTTCCCGCAGCAGAGTTAGGTAGTCTGTTCTGTTGCTGCCATAGCAGAGACCATTTGAACCAGATGCACTCGTCCCTTTACGTGTGTTGGTAAAAGGTTCTTCGGTGATTCTCTGTGGAGAGTTTAACCCATCTTCACTAGGTGAATATTATTGCCCTGGCTAGTTTTATGTCAACTTGACACATGCTAAAGTCATTGGGGAAGAGGGACTCTCGGTTGGGAAAATGCTTCCATAAGCCTGGGCTGTGGGCAATCCTTCAGGGCATTTTCTTAATTAGTGGTTGATGTGGAAAGGTCCAGCCCATTGTGGGTGGTGTCATCCCTGGGCTGATGGCCCCGGGTCCTATAAGAAAGCAGATTGAATAAACCATGATGAGCAAGCCAGGAAGCAGCACCCCTCCATGGCCTCCGCTTTAGGGTCCTGCCCCTTTTAAGTTCTCGTCCTGACTTCCTTCAGTGATAAACAGTGATGTGGAGACATAAGCCCTTTCCTCCCCAAGTTGCGTCTGGTCATGGTGTCTCATCACAGCAATAGAAACCCCGACTAAGACAATTATCTTTCCATTCTCTAGCACCCAAACACTAGAAATTACTATAATTTACCTCAACAGGGAATAATGTGTCTAGAAATCATCTTTTCAAGCTAAGTGCATAACCGGAAAGCCTGTGAGATTAATTATAACTCTTCCTACTTGACTGATTCAGAGTGCGTGTGGTCATTCAATGCTGTTTTGATTCGAGTTACAGTGTATTAACAGAGCCTATTTCTGTTTGCTCACAAACGCTTTGAAATACATTTCTATCTTGTTATACCTGGGCAGTTATACCTCGTGTTCAGAATTAGTGAAGTTGACCGTTCTCCACATATCCTGGAATCCAGTCTTGTTGTTGATCAGATGAATGAGTTCTTTTGTCTCTGAGTTTCAAAACGGCTTCATTTGTACAGTAAAGAAAATATGATGGATGTGTGCACACAACTACATTGAAAGTTGTATTTCAAGTGCCTTTTCCTGTGGCCACCTCCAGTGTGTTTCTGTCTTAACAGCCAGTGTCAAGTGGGCAAGGCAGAGGCAGTATTCAGAGAACCAGTCTGGTCATTAAGAGTCACATACTTTTCCAAAGGCTTGGGAAAGAGTAAGCAGAGAATGCCCGCCTTCTCTCCCCCTCCCCATGCCCTCCCTCGCTCCTCCTCCCTCCTTACCTTCCACCCACAGCAATGCTGACCAACTCTGTAAGGGAAATGAGTCGCTGCCAACAGTGGCCTAACCAGGTCTCTGAGTGCACTCTTGAGAGCAGACCCTTCACAATTGCATCTCCCACGCCACACACAGAGACCCTGGTTCACTGGGACCGAAGTTGAAAACTTTGGAACATAACACAGTTCTCCTTACTCCTAGTCCCAGAATTATCCACATCACTGATACTGGGCAGCTTGTACTGTTGGGCATATCCAACCACACTGCAACACCATGTTGTTTCCAACGTTTACATGCAACACATACACAATCAGTTTTGTGGGTGTAGACCTGTACAGCCATGTGTGTGTGCATGCATGCACGCATGTGTGTGCATGCACGCATGTGTGTGTGTGTGTGCGTGCACCCATGTTTGCAATGTTTTGAGTAAGTTTCTGATTTTTGCATTTTGCTGTATTTGTAGCTGTCCTCAGCCATGTGTTGGACGTTCCCGGATTGTCTGCAAGTGAAATTGTTCTGAATGACGTTTTCATCTTAAGATGTTGTAGGTTACACGGAGTTAAGCGATATAGCATGTGTTAACAGACCCTTTCCCAGGTCCCTTATTTCCCTGTCTCCCATAGTACCAGTTGGGAAACTGTACTACAATTCACACACATAGTAAACATCAGAGCGTTTCCAACACCACAAGGATTATCCGGGTTGCCCCTGTCGCTCCACACACCTTGTCCCCTCCCTCTCTTTCCCCAATCTGTTCTCCATTTCTATGATGATCTCTTCTCATATCAGGGGAACCACATGGTGTGGAACTTTCTGGAATTTGCTCCTTTTTTCTTTGTCCCATGCTGTAGATCTACTGCAGTTTGTTCAGCCTTCAGTCATCAACAGATCCCTGTGTTGTTTCCAATCTGGGGCTTTTATACATCAAACCAGTATAAACATTCCCATGAAGCATTTTGAGTTCTTTGTTTGTCTAACAGAAATTCCAGGGTCACGAGGGCTAGGTTGTCTAGTGGTTGGACATTCAGTATTTTTAAGGAACCGTTTTATATTATCCCATTTTATACATGACTCCATTTCCCTGAATCCTTACCCACATCTGTTGCTGCCTTTGTGCTGTATTTTAGCCATTCTGGTAAGGAGGCAATGCTGGCTCACGGTGGATTTCGTTTTCATCTTAGTAATGAATAGTGACACTGAATGTTTTCTCATGTACTCACTCGAGAAGTGCCTCTTCATATTTTGCCCATGTTTTTCTTGAATTGTATTTTTTAGCATCGGGTTCTGAGAGTATCAGATACTAGGCTCTGTGAGATGGCTGCTTTTCAATAACTTCTGAAGGACTTCTGGAGAAGGGGAACCAGGAGAGAAGAGAGGAGGAGCGGGAGAGTCACGTGGTCAAAGCATGATGTGTTTGTGGATAGAAACAAATGTCACTGCAAGACTTCCCCACTGGACGTCTTGTGCACAGTCTGTAGCCTCTTTCTGACCAGGTCATAATCAACAAGAAGGTTTTAGGT
Source organism: Microtus ochrogaster (assembly GCF_000317375.1). NCBI lineage: Eukaryota > Metazoa > Chordata > Mammalia > Rodentia > Cricetidae > Microtus > Microtus ochrogaster. The sequence goes on along the minus strand of NW_004949118.1, from coordinate 1,248,675 downwards.
TTATCAAGCCTAGTTGTTCTCCTCTCATGAATCGTTGGTGCCATGTCTAAGAACACCTCTCGTCTCACTGAGAATCCCAAGCATCTTCTTCAGAGTTCCTTCCTGAAGACTTTCTTCAAGCCAGGCAGGCGTGGTGCACACCTTTAATCCCAGCACTCAGGAGGCAGAGGCAGGTGGATTTCTGTGAGTCTGAGGCCAGACTGATCTACAGAATGAGTTCTAGGACAGCCAAAGCTACACAAAGAAAACCTGTCTCAAAGAATAATTTTTCCTTCATCATTTTCCATTGTCTTCCACTCAAGCCAGGATCTGTTTCTGAATACGTTGTTAAACTTAGGTCAGACTTCTCCCTGCCAGAGATTGTGCACATTCTCCTAGCACCTTTGTTTAGAAGACAGTCCTCCCTCTTGCACACTGGCTTTGCACTGTCAGCCACTGTCAGTTCAAGACACACGTGGGTTTCTTCTGGGAGGTTTCATTCCCTTCCACTCATTCTTTGGTTATTGGCATGACAGAGGGTGTCTTGCTGACTGTACCTGCACGGTGAGTCATTGAATAGAGTAAACCCTCACACAGTGTTCTTTTAAAAGAATCATTTTAGCTATTCTTGTTTCTATATCTTCCAGAAAAATGTAAAAATAGCTGTATTTATATCTACAAAAGTCCTTATGGACAGCCAGGCATGGAGGCACAGGTGGATCTCTGTGAGTCTGAGGCCAGTCTGGTTTACATAGTGAGTCCCAGGACAGCCAGATAGATGACAGAGAGAGCCTGTCTCAACAAAAAGTCTTTATGGAATTTGACAGGGATCCATTGAACATGTACATCAATATGAGAATTATTAAGTATCCTAGCTCATAACATAGTGGCCATTTCCATTTATTTAGCTCTTTCATTTCTTTATTGATGTTGTACAGTTTTAGCCTATAGCCTTGTACTTCTTTTGTTAGATTTGCTGTTTAACTTTTGAGCTACTGTAAAAGACACTATTTTTAATTTCTGTGTCCATAACTAGATAAATCCACAATGGTTCTCCTGTGACTTTGCTGAATTCTCTGATGAGGTTTTTGGTAGTGTCTTCAGGGATTTCTATGTAGACTCTAGTGTTATCTGAAGATGGAGACAGTTTTATTTCTCCCTTTCAACCAGTGAGCCTTTAATTCCCACACTACACTGGCTGGAAAGTCCACTGCTGCCTTAACACAGGCAGCATCCTCAGCTTGTTTCTGATTATCCAGAGGACAGGAATCCGTTCTTCTCCAGCAGCTATGTCATTAGCTGCAGACATAGTCAATGTTCCGTACCAAACTGAGGATGGGCAATGATATTCCTGGGATTGGTGACTGTGTGTGTGCTGATCCTGTCAAATGTATTCTCTACATCAGGTGATTTGGCCATGTGCTTCTTTGTCCTGTCAATACATAGAACCTGTAGAACCCATAACGGATTTGATCTATTGAGCCAGTCACTCATCCATGCAGTGTGTCTGTAGACTCTATCATGACAGTTCACGTGTGGTGGTGGTAATCTCTGCCTCTGCCCTTTTATTTGTTGTCAGGTTTGAAGAGGCTTATCAAACGTACATTTTGTCACCATTCTTTCAGAGTAGATCTGCTTTTAGTTTTCCTTTGACTGAGAATGTCTCTATTCTTATCCATTCCGTGGGATGATTTTCTGGGGTATAAAAGTTGGGGGCAACAGTTCTTTAGCATTTGGAAATTGCTATGCATCTTCTTCTCGTCACCATGACTCCAAAGGACAAATCTGTCTCACTCAAGTTGGTTTTCCCCTAGGGATGGGTGTCATCTTCTGTGACTGTGTCAACCTATTTTCTTTGTCTCTCGCTTAGAGCTGTTACGTATGATGTCTGGGTTAGATTTCTCTATGATTGTCCTGTTGGGGATTTACTTAGCTTCTCATCTCTACAGTTTTGTGTCTTGATAAATTCAGAGAGTTCGTAGCCATTTTTAACAAGTTTTACGCCACTTTTTAAAACTCTTTTTTTTTTAACAATTTCACGCAGGTGTGCGGTGTATTGTGGCCCTGATCACCCTGTTAGCCCCTCGGACTCCCGTTCACTCCTGCTGAGTCTAAGTTATCCACCCCACCCCCAGAATTCTAACAACATGAAAAACCCACCGGTCTGTGAGCTCTCAAACTTTTCTTTTTAGTTTATTTCTGTCTGCTGTGCAGACTGGGAGATTTCCTCTACCCTGTCCTCCAGGGCTCAGGTTCTTTCCTCTCCCTTCCCATTCTGCCTCTGAAGCCAGCTGCTAAGATTTGCCTTTCAGTTGCTCCATTTTCTTTTTCAGTTCTAAAATTTCTACTTGATTCTTCTTTATATCTATTTATTAGCCAAGATTCCCAGATCAGTTTGGTGAAACACTGTCTTTTTTTCATTAGTTTCCAATATGTTCTTAATTGGACATAGTGTGTTCTGGGCTATTTGTTTGTTCTAGAGCTTGCAGTGATAGTCAGCACCCTACGTCACTTCCTTTCCCTGTTGCTGACACGCAGAAAGCATTCGGGTCACTCTCTACCCACTGCTAAGAACTACCACATGGGCTCTTACTGCCTGGTGCATAGGGAATGATCGCCCTTGTAACCAGTCCATTAACTGACATTGCTCTCCGCAGCCTCTTAACAATCTCTAGCTGCTTATGAGATTATTTTTTCCGGATTTCTTAACCACAGCAATATATCTTTGATAATACTATGTCAAGTTTTAATTACTTTACAGTTTTTCAATTGCTATAGCAGTAAAATAATACTCTTAACTTACGGTATTATCATCTTATCCATGGGTTCTTCATGCAGAAGAGCTTCAACGAGCTGTGAATGAGAACGCTTCCGAAGTGTTTCTGTGTTGAAAAAGTACAGTCTTCCTGTCGTTATCCCCTTAAACGTACAATAGAACAGCTATGTCTACTGCGTTTTCATTTTTCTGGATGTTATGAGTACCCAGACATCGTTGAAGGTGAAAGCGAGGCTGTATATCCATTTATGTATCTGTATACAAGAGTGTGCAGATTCTGGTGTCTGTAAGATGCTGCAGCCATCCAGGGTCAGCAGGCATCCAGGGATGAGTGTTCTGTCCCTGGGAGAAGTATATTTTTTTTATATTTTCACCATGGCAGTAATCATTTGTGAAATACTACTATATTGCTTAACATCCTTAGAATATGCAGTAAATAATCCAAAGAGTGTTTCCTTGGGGAAAAGTGGTAGCTTGTTTTTCATTGCATTGGTCTTTATAGGTGTTGGTAGCAAAACTGATAGGAAATGGAATTGAAAAAGAAACAAGTCCTTCTGCTAAGGAGAGATTCCTACTTCTGGATGTTTAATCAAAAAGTGAAAGCAGGAACTCAAGAAGTTATATGCACACTCAAGTTCAGAGCAGCATTACACAGTACCTGAAAGGTGGGAATCAACTTGAGTGTCTGCCTACAGGAAGGATACACAAGGTGTATTTAGTGATAGTAGTTAGCCTTGAAAGATGGAAATGGGAGCCTGTGCTAATGTAGCTAAGCAGTGAAAGGCGTTGCTGAGAGCAAGAGCCAGGCACAAAAGGAAAATACTGCTTTGCTCTACTTATAGGAGATACTTAGAGTGGCTGGACTCAGAGGCAGAAAGTAAAATGGTGGTTGCTGGGGGCTACAGGAGGAAGATGCAGAGCACCGGTGTTCAGCAGGCTACAGGAGGAGGATGGGGAGCACCGGTGTTCATCAGGCTACAGGAGGAGGATAGGGAGCACTGATGTTCATCAGGCTACAGGAGGAGGATGGGGAGCACTGGTGTTCAACAGGCTACAGGAGGAGGGTGGGGAGCACCGGTGTTCACCAGGCTACAGGTGGAGGATGGGGAGCACTGGTGTTCAGCAGGTTACAAGAGGAGGATGGGGAGCACTGCTGTTCAGCAGGTTACAAGAGGAGGATGGGGAGCACTGGTGTTCAGCAGG
>NW_004949118.1:1240065-1244432 GCF_000317375.1 Microtus ochrogaster | reverse complement strand
GATGGGGAGCACTGGTGTTCAGAAGGCTACAGAAGGAGGATGGGGAGCACTGGTGTTCAGAAGGCTACAGGAGGATGGGGAGCACTGGTGTTCAGCAGGCTACAGGAAGAGGATGGAGAGCACCGGTGTTCAGCAAGTTACAGGAGAAGGATGGGGAGCACTGGTGTTCAGCAGGCTACAGGAGGATGGGGAGCACTGATGTTAATCAGGCTACAGGAGGAGGATGGGGAGCACTGATGTTAATCAGGCTACAGGAGGAGGGTAGGGAGCACTGGTTTTCAGCAGTTCAGTTGGAAGAGCAGTTCTAGGGAGGGACAGTATGTGGTTGCATAAGGATAGAAATGTGTTTCATGCCACTGAACTGTACACAGAAATCATGGTTATAATGGTGATTTTTCGCAGCTCATTGTGCATATTAACTGTCCGTGTTATTGTAGGACATAATGTATACAATGTTCACTGAACTTACTCCACCCTCACCATCTCCCCCTCCCTCCCTTAGGTCCTTCTGCCCCCTGCTCAGATTCTCTTGTGCTTTCCTGGAGTAGTTTATGTGATGTTTATCTTCTCCACAGTAAGAGGAAGACAGATGATTATACTGCAGTAAGTCCTCTGGGCTCTGGAAGGTGGCTGTTACTATTGCTTTTTTAAAAATATTTATTTATTTATTTATTTATTTATTTATTTATTTATTTATTATGTATGCAGTATTCTGTCTGCTTGTATGCCTGCAGGCCAGAAGAGGGCACCAGACCTCATTACAGATGGTTGTGAGCCACCATGTGGTTGCTGGGAATTGAACTCAGGACCTTTGCAAGAGCAGGCAAAGCTCTTAACCACTGAGCCATCTCTCCATTCCACTATTGCTTCTTGAAAACAAGAAAAATGGGGTTGGGGGCTGGAGAGATGGCTCAGCAGTTAAGAGCAGCAGTTAACAGCGTGCTCTTCCAAAGGTCCTGAGTTCAATTCCCAGCAACCACATGATGGCTCACAACCATCTGTAGTGAGGTCTGGTGCCCTCTTCTGGACTACAGGTGTACATGCAGACAGAATATTATATACATAATAAATAAATTTAAAAAAAAAAAAGAAAAGAAAAATGGGGCTCACCCAATGCTTTAGCATTTAAGATTCAATCAGGTCTTAAACTGAAGGTCTCAGGTTACCAATTAAACAGAGCCAAGCTCTCTGGACAAGCAGCCCGCGGTAGACGTCCTCATGTTAACAGACTTCTATGGGTTAAAGGACTTATATGGTTCCTTTGCTTTCTCACTGGCCTGTTTCCATTGATTTGGTTCTCAGTGTGGTCCTGGGCAAACTGAATCCCCAGACCCATGTTCTCCATAGTGGGAGAAGGTGTCACTGCAGACTTTCCATCGTCCAGGGACAGGGCTCTGGACAGCTCTTCTGTCACTGCCGATTCTTAGAGTCTGTCCTGCACACCCTAGCTGGGCTTCTTCCATTCTCTGGTTCACTTCATGACCTCATCAAGACCTCCCAGGGCCTCCTGTCCCAGTATCTGAACGGGCCTTTACATCTAACCACCCTCTCCCTCGCTTGCTGTTCAGCAGTTATTTGAGGAGGCCTCAAATGAGTCGGGCCTGGGCTGAGCTTGGGAACACAGCCCAAGGCTGCTGTCTCTGGGAGCCGACCATTTGATGACATAGCCTGGCCAGCAGGCAGCTACAACACATAGAGCCGGCTGCACTGACTTGCTCTGCACAGCCCAGCATTCTGGATATCGGCTACTCTACTGCCAAGCCTCCTTTGCCCCTCAGTTCCCTGGTCTGGAATTCCTTGTGCCCTGGGGAAATCTTGTCATTGGGGTTCTAACTCAAAGCTTCCTTCTCTTCAAAGCTCTTCTCCACACTCCAGCTGAGACCCTTCTTTTTTCCTATTGCTCTGTTCCTTTTCCTGGAACTGGTAAAAGCCTAACAGAGATTCCCTTGAAGTTGGGCCTGCATGTTTGTCTCGATCTGAAAACTAGAGTTCTAGCAGGCAGGAGTCAGCTGTTCCCTGCTGTAGCCAACCCGAGCCATATGTACCCGTGGTGTCTTTGCATTGCTTTGCCATCAGTGCTGAATACAGTAAAAGTCTGAGGAGAACATTTGAATCCTAAGAGTCATACAAACCTAAGTGTGATTGATATAAGCACATTTGAAACATAGGAAATTCATTTGCTAGTAATAATCTCCATGCATGAGATGGTTGGCTGTGAAAAGGGTTGCAGTTGCAATTTGTGTGAGTCTCAGAACTAAACCACTTACCCCAGGGTCTAGCATTTGGCTCCACATATACAGGGCCTTTGACTCTCCAGCAGGCCCACAGTTGGGCAGTCAGAAAATTCCAACCAAATCTGTCTTTTTTTCCTACAGAGAAAAGTTAATAGAGCAGATGAAACACCACAGCATTAAATGACTCTCCAAACATTCCCTTAACTTTCTTTGACCAGAGCCCTGGGGCCCTTAGGAAATAGGAATGTCTATGTGTCTATGGCACTTGACAGTTAGAACGACTTGCAGCTAATGCTGACATTTATCTACCACATCAAACATTTACGGACGCAATGCAGCAAAGAATATAGCATGAATCTATATCAATCTATGGGAGTCCACTCCTTAACGTGTTTCCTACTCTTCACCAGTTGCCTTTGTATGTAAGCTGTTGCTCTTCTGAAGGGGCAATCATTGGCTAAATGGATCCTGTTCTGAATTTTCATTTTTGTGAAACTGAAGGAAAATTAATGTTAAGGAAACAGTATGGTATGACAAAGAGTAAAGTTTGAAAGAACCCTCTGTGCCTGGCAGTGCAAGGGCTTGGAATGGGGGAATCGTGCTATCTTCTGTAAATACCCATTGGCCAATAATGGTCAGTAGATTCCTGTAATGATGTTTAAATGATGTGTATATAGTGGTTATGCTTATTCACTTCTACAAACATGCTTAAATCCGGTGAACCACAGACTTTTAAGGGTGGATTATATCTTAAGGCATTTTTTTGTTTGTTTGTTTTTTCAAGACAGGGTTTTTCTGTAGCTTTGGAGCCTGTCCTGTAACTAGCTCTTGTAGACCAGGCTGGCCTCGAATTCACAGAGTTCCGCCTGCCTCTGCCTCCCAAGTGCTGGGATTAAAGGCATACACCGCCACCACCCGGCATCTTAAGGCATTTTTAAACTCCTCCATGAACACTATTCACATAGCCAAGTCCGACACCCTAGATCCCCACCACCAGATGAATGGATAAAGAAAATGCAGTGTGTGTACATAACGAGGCAGCATTCAGACGGAGTGAAGAACACAATCATGTGTAAGATGGATAGCAGTAAGGGTCATGATGGTAGAGCAATCGAGACTCACAGAACAGGCATTGCACACTTTTTCCACACACGGAATCTTTGTAAAGCATGAAGCAGGAGGACTACTGGGGAACAAGAGCAGCTAAAGCGGGGAAGAGTGCACAGATAGCACTAGGGTGGAGCTCACCGAAGGGCTCTGTGTGTGCATGAAAACCCCATGATGAAATCGGCTCTGTGGAGTTGGCCTGCACTAATAAAGATCACTTATGAGACCTTCAGAATGAAGAAAAGCCCCGAGGAAAACCGTGGTCGCATGCGATGATATTTCTGTCGCTCCTATTTTCTCACTGTGTCATCCACTTCATGAGGCCATCCAAATACAGTTCCTGACATCGCAGACTCTCTCAACCACTGTGACTGTAAAATTAAAGCTTCACTGGGGGTTGTGGTGGGGGTGCCTGATTCTCCGCGCTGAGTCAGGAAGCCGAGGATCACAAGTCAAAGGCTAACCTGGTCTACACAGTGAGACCCGTGTAACAAGATGAATGCAATCCTGGTTCTCCCTCTGAGATCTTAAAAACCCAAAGAGTGTATGAACATGTAAAAAATGAAAGTAAAAGGAGCCAGGAAGATTGGAGGCTGAAGCAACAGACAAAGAGAGAAGGCATTCGCAGAGGGAGACTTTACCCAGCTGAGGGAGTGACGGAGGCTCTCTGCAGACAAAGCTGAACCAGAGATTGTCAAATACTGATCAGAACAAGAGGGGCGGAGGCCAAAGGTGTGCGCTAGTGGCAGGGGACCTGGTCAGGAGAATCACAACAAAGGCTGGGCCTGAGCATGTAGTGGGAGAGGCAGTGGGGAGAGAAGACAGTTGTAAACATACGGGAAGCAAAGCTGAGGAGCTGTGGTGACCAAATGTCTTGGTCAGTTGAGAGAAGACAGACTAAAGGCCTGGGTTTCCAACTTGCTTGACTGTGTAGGTTTTAGTGCATCTGCTGGGCTGTGGAATCAAAGTGAACAAGAGTGCGGACAGATGTGTTCACTGGGAAGTCAGGAGGAGCTGGGGGTGCTG
>NW_004949118.1:1215029-1238476 GCF_000317375.1 Microtus ochrogaster | reverse complement strand
ACATGCTGCAGTAGTTAATGGAAAGGGCCAGGTTAGGAGGGAGCTATGGACCTCATAGACGCAGGAGGGTTGGTGCCTATTCAATAATAGAGTCAGGTCGAGTTGTGCAGGGAAATAATGTAGGATAAAAAGACAAAGTAGACTTTTGATGGCATGATGATAAAATCTGATAAAGAAGGTAAAAAACTGTAATGTCATGGGGGGGGGGGGCATTTAAGGACAGGTTTGAGGAAGAACACTAATGAGCTTCCAGACAGAAGTCCCTAAGAAGGGAAAGGAGTAAAGATGGATGTCTTAGTCACTATTGCTTAGTCATTTAGTCTATTGCTGTGAAGAGACACCACGACCAAGGCAAAATTATAACAGTAAGGCTTTCATGGAGGGCTGGCTTACAGTCTCTGGAGGTTAGTCCATTATCGTCATGGTAACAAACATGGCAGCAGGCAAACATGGTGCTGGAGCTGGAGCTCAGAGATAAATCCTGATCCACAGGCAGAGAGAGAGAGACAGAGACAGAGACAGAGACACTGACACTCTGAGCCTGGCATGGGCTTTTGAAACTTCAAAGGCCACCCCAGACCCCAGTGACACACTTCCTCCAACAAGGCCACACCTTCTAATCCTTCTAATCCTATCAAAGAGTTCTATGCCCTGGTGACTTAGCATTCAACCATATGAGCCTATGGAGGCCATCCTTATTCAGAACGTCACAGTGGAGAAGTCAGAAATAGGAAGGTTTCTACTTAAATTGCCTTCAACAAGTTGGGTTTGGTGGCACCTGCCTGTAATACAAGCATGAGGGAAACTGAGGCAAGAAGGCTCTCAAGTTCAAGGCTAGCCTTGGCTACTTAATGAGACCCTGTCTCAAGATCAGGTTTTCATAATAAGTAAATTATCTTCAAACTATGCAGACTCTTAGAAAAGTTGTTTCTTGATCTATAGTGGGATAATATCAATACCTGCATGTTTAATAAGTAGTAAGAAATGTCAGGTGGAAATCATTCAAGAGGCATCGACCCAAGAAACAATTTGATCAAAAAATAGCCCTTTATAGAGCATACACAGCAGGATGAGGGGGAAAAAGTTGGCCTCAGTTTTACTGAAGCAGATTAACTCATAAAGCATCTTGAAACCCGGTAACCAAATGTCGTCACTGGCTGAAGTACCATTTTCTACCCCAAAGCCCAAGGAATCAAAGCCCCATCTAAGCCATGAATGTCTGTGGTATACCTCAATAAGGGGGTCATGGCCAAGATCAAATATCTTCATTTTCAGAATAGAACCAAGCCAGACGTTGCCTCTGTACATATGGAATTGCTTTACGTAGACATTGTAGGAGTCAGAGTCAAAACCAGATAAGAACAAAAGCTTAGAGCTCAGATGGACCAGTTAGGTGTCCCATCCCCACCCAAGACTCTTGTTAGACACAGTCACATGGAATCACTTCTCTTCAGTTAAAACTAATGCAAAATAAATAAAATCATAATAATAATAACCAATCATCTGGTCATATTTTTGCTTCTGCATTATAAAGTTGGTCATTTTCTTTCTTAAAGCATAGGCTTGAAACTTTATGGTCCGAGTCTTCTCAGATCTTCTTTGCAATCATAGCCTCACGATCAACCCCAGAGCTCCCTTAAGCGTTGTCTCTTTAAGTGGCTGTGCTTAGGGATATGATAGTGAACAGGGTTCTCTGCCCGTCTCCCCCAAGGCCAAAATCCCACTTGAGTTTTTATGGACTTCGGAAGGATAAGTCTCAGAGGATTCAGGAAGGACAGGGGGAGAAGACTGGTCTCATTCCAAGAAGTTGACACTGAAGGGTAGTTCTCTCTCCCAGTTCTGACTGTGCGCACCTCCTTCAGGGGGTATCCATTGCCGTGGAGGGGGCAATGAGCAAACTGTGTGTCCACGTTTCTTACTGGCCTCTTCTGCACCAGGAAGTGCATGTCCAGGCTGTCTTCTGTGTGGATAGCTGCAACCTCTACCCTCTAGATTAGATAAAGTTCATTTCCTTGTGTGTCGTGGGTTACTGAGGTATGCATTGTTTTGTGTTTTGTGTGTGTGTGTGTTTTATCAGAAATGACTCACTGAAAGGGAGCTATTCAGTTCCTTCTCAATTTGTTTTTCCACTTTGAAATGTTTGGAACGATGCCTTATTTTATAACAAGTGACCAAGATGAGTGGTTGTCACGGTGACGCCTCATTTCCACATCTCAGCCAGCAGACACTCGCTTTTCAAAAACTGGACTTTTGTTTCTTCTTGCATATATTCTGTTATGAAAGCGCCACTCCTGTCATTGCCCTGATGACCATACACAATGGCAGTATCATTTGTTTGGGGGGCGTCATTGCTCTGGGTCATAAGAAAACGAATGTGTCACCATGTGCTCGGGTTCTAAGTGGAAGTGAACATTAGCTTATAAAGGCTTAACACACTTTTCAAAACAGAGATGTTTGAGAAAATAAATTGAAGTTTACTGGCTGGGTAGAATTCCTGGGATAGCAAAGGAACCCAATATGGATCTCCAGAATATCATTAACACATAAAAAGTATCTGCTTGTCCTGGCAGAGGCGTCCTCTTTCTTGAGAGCTGCCCAGATAACCCATAGGAAAGGCTTCTAGAACAATCGTTTCTTCCTCATCGTAATAAAATACCAGGTTTCCTTCAGACATTTGGTCTACATCTGTTTTCAGTGTTTTGTCCGTCCAATTGGTGAATAAAACCGCTGCTAAGCAAATTCTGGGGTAGCAGTCTTACCCAGAATCTGTTTTTCAGCTGTTATTAAGCAGTTTCCTGTAATCCTTAGGAATGGGTGTGACCTCATGCATTGCCGCTTCAAGGACTTTTGGAGTGTCCTTACTTCCCATGGCTGTGCTTTGAAAACGTGTGATTTTTTTTGTACTCAACATTTCTCTGGATTTCAGTGAGACTGCACACCTTGTCTTTTTTTGTTAGATTTATTTATTTATTATGTATACAGTATTCTGCCTACATATATTCTATAGGCCAGTAGAGGGCATCAGATCTCATTACAGATGGTTGTGAGCCATCATGTGGTTGCTGGGAATTGAACTCAGGACCTCTGGAAGAGCAGTCAGTGCTCTTAACCTGTGAGCCATCTCTCCAGCCCGCACACCTTGTCTTGTTCCTGATATCATATAAACTTCTTTCCTGTGGGTCTATTTATCTTCATGCAATGCGCCCTAGAGAGCCTTTAGCAGGGGTGACTAAATCTGATTTTTATTCATTGTTAGATCTACTTATGATGGCTTCTAATATTTTCATTTTTAATCTGCATGGATAAGAATAATTTCTTTTCCCAATAACTGAATGTTCAGCTGCTCTCACGTCACTGGTAAATAGCTGATCTCCATTAATTTGAAGGCCGTGTGTGAGACCATCCGATGGGACATGGTCAGCCAACCAGCAGCTACAGCTACATTCCCAAAGGAATGCATGAGCTAGTCAGGCGATGGTAGTGATGGCGCATGTCTTTAATCCCAGCACTCGGGAGGCAGACGCAGGTGGATCTCTCCGAGTTCCAGGACAGCGACGGCTACCAGAGAAACCCTGTCTCAGAAAGAAAATAGTGCACTAAAATATCGCACCATGACCTCTATTTATGCATATAAAATTATTATATGTCAATTATAACAAATTTTAAGAAAGTAAGAATAGAAACGTAAGAACAGGTTATCCTCCTGAGTCTCACTATGACACATTAGCAATAAGACCTCAGTGCTGTTTGTCCTGGTGTTAAGGGTGCTGCACCAAGGACAGCAACCACAGCTAACTCACTGCCCCTGTGGAATATGACTCCTCCTCCAGGACCTCCAGTGAACACGCAGCAAACCCTTCCTTCCTTTGGTCTCTTCCAGGATCTCCAATGAACACTCACCCAAACTCCAGATCCGGAGTCACAGTTACCTGAGGGCCGTGAGTGAAGTCTCCATCAACAGAAGCCTGGACAGCCTGGACCCTGCAGGCTTGCTCACATCGCCAAAGTTCCGCTCCAGAAATGAGAGCTACATGCGCGCCATGAGCACCATCAGCCAGGTGAGAGCCATCCGAGCCTCAGTGGGCATGCGTCATTATCGGGGAGAACTGAGAGGGCGGGGGCGCGGCAGGCGGGGGGCGGAGAGGCACGGGGACCATTGACGGAGTCGACTGAACGCTGCAATGTAAGCCACGTGTTCATCCCCATCTCCTAGTGTTGATGGTCTACTAGGAAAAGAGAGGCCCTTTGCAGGTGAGTCAGGCACAAGGAGGGAATCCTGGGAAATTCACAGCCTATCAAATAGGCACCATCCAATTTTAAGGATGGTGTTGATGGAAGAGGCTTCCAATGCAGTGTTGCTTGAGGGGTTCGTTCCTAAGGTAGACATCACTGGCTAAACCATAGTCATAAAAGTACTACAGCGTAGAGTGGGGTCATCAAGGCAAAATTACATATAGAATGCATCCGTAAAAAGGTTTTGTGCAGCTGTGTGTAGTGGCACATGCATCTAATCCCATGCTCGGGAGGCAGGGGAAGGCAGAGCTAGATAGTAAAACCCTACCTCAGAAAGTAAATAAAATGGTGAAAAGTCGTATACACATTTATAAACTTTATAACCTTAGTGTTTTCAGAAGAAGGAAATGTGTCCTCTCCCGCAGCAGGACACTGTGCTGTCCTGCTGCACTTCAGGTCCCTGTGCTGTGGGTATGACCTTCCTTGGGCCATCACTTCCCAATGATAGCTTCGTCAGATATCAGGCCTGGAAAAAGACTAATGCTGCCTTCGGGTCAAGTGCTGCAATTCCACGGTATAGTCATTTGGCCTTGAGTTAAGAAAAAAAAAAAAAGACAGAAAGATCGACCATCCTTAATGGAGTTCTAATGACACGTCATTTTTCTAGCCTATATTCAACTTTCAAACAGCACATTATCTTTAAGGACAATTTTGAACTTCCTACTACAGTTGCAACATTGTTATTATCCAGAGAACAATTCTTCAAAGTCACTCAGCTATACATACTGACTTTTCTGAAAGAAGATTTTGCGAGAGTTATTCTCATATAGTGTTTCGTGTATATATTAATATATATATATGTAGAAAATAGTATTGAAGTTAAGCCCGTTGTAGTCTGTTCCTATTTAAAATCTGACATTATTCACCAAAGGCTCAGAAGAAGGATCCAAGTAAAATATTAAAAACCAAGGAATTAGACTCAGGTGTACTTCTTAAACTTTTTTAAACTTATGACCCCTTTATGCTTAAATTTTTTATGCAACATATATAAAATAAGTGTACAAACTTACTGATGACTAAGCATAAGTTTATTTTAAAGCTGTGCTTGGACATATGTATATTGTACTATTTATTAAATATGAAAGGGAATTGACATGCTTAAGATGCTATAGAGAACTCAATCCTGCTGGGCGGTGGTGGCGCACGCCTTTAATCCCAGCACTTGGGAGGCAGAGGCAGGCGGATCTCTGTGATTTTGAGGCCAGCCTGATCTACAGAGTGAAACCTCAATCCTGGCTGAATATTGGATAGCAGGAGCAAGGGTCTATTTGGTGTTTTTCTGAGTGTGCCACCATCTGTGCTGAGAACGCCCCTTCACATAGATATAAAATATGGAACAGCCGAAGTAGATTTAAGGCCACTTCAGAAAGTGTCCCAATTGCAAGCCCAAAACCACTTAGCGATTTATGAAACTCAAATAACGACATTTAAAATAAAACTTCCTAACACAATACAATCTAAAGATACTCTAAGTTGACACTTACAGACTGAGAACTGACTCCCACAAGGTTACTTCTGACCACATGCACACTCTGGCACGCACACCCACACACATAACCCATATACACATGCATGCACATAAATATATATGTACATAAGTGTAACTTAATCCTTTTAAGTAAATGATGTTTTAGAGGCTGGAGTTGTCTCTAATAATGAGAGTGTCTGCCTAGCATACAGGAGTCCCTGGGTTTTGATTCCTTTTGATTGTATTATGTACTGGATTGTTTTCAGTGACTAAAGTGTAGGACCCAGGGATTCACACTTGGTTGAAAAAGCTTTTAAAATTGGGTAAAGTAAGTAAGCTGGGCGATGGTGGCGCACGCCTTTAATCCCAGCACTCAGGAGGCAGAGGCAGGTGGATCTCTGGGAGTTCGAGACCAGCCTGGTCTACAAGAGCTAGTTCCAGGACAGGCTCCAAAGCCACAGAGAAACCCTGTCTTGAAAAAAACCAAAAAAAAAAATGGGTAAAGTAGAGGTTAGACTTGGGGTTGTTAAAATATGCATGTGGAGGGTTACAAGGTAGCTTGGGGATTTCCATTCTTAATTTTGTTAGTATTTCCAAGGATATTTGGTTATTATTACTTGTTAAGTTAGACATTTATTTCCTTTGGTTTTCTATGTCTGTGTAAGAAGAACAATTCTATTAGCCGGGCGGTGGTGGCACACACCTTTAATCCCAGCACTCAGGAGGCAGAGACAGGCGGATCTCTGTGAGTTCGAGGCCAGCCTGGTCTACAAAGGGAGTTCCAGGACAGGCTCCAAATCTACAGAGAAACCCTGTCTCGAAAAACCAAAAAAAAAAAAAAAAGAACAATCCTATTAAGAATATATGTTTACCCTAGATGATTCAGTCAAATAAAAACAAGTCACAAAATCACGTTTGCTGTATGAGTTGAGCTTTTTTAAAACTAGGAAAGAAGGTGTATAAACCCTGGGGAAAGACAGACAGCCAAGGTTAATGTCTGCAGCCTTGGAAAGGGCAGTTAATTCACTTTTTGTGTGTGTGATTTTTGCTACAGCAATAATCGAGAGGGAAGAAAGCAAAGAAGTTATAGCTCGGAGCACATACATGAATAAATTGCTTTGAGATTATTTCAAGCTTGAATGAGTCACATATAAAATAAACAAACCCTTGCAGATCCTTAACCTCAGATTCTGACTCAGTGCCTGAGCCAGAGAGGTGGTCCAGCAAGTACTTGCCACCAAGACTGATGACCTGAGTTTGATACCTGGACTCACATGAGAATCCATTCTGACAAATTGTTCTCTGAACTCCACAAGCACACTGTGGTACACACGCAAGCGCACACACACACATGCTAATATATATATATATATATACACTGTATATATATATGATTAAATATCCATATAATCATTTTTAAACACAGATTCAGAAAGATAAAGAGATGGCTTAGCATGTAGGAGTGCTTGATGTTCAATTGTAAGGGTCAGAGTTTGAATCCCAACACCCATGTAACTAGCCATGCAATCTGAACATGTCTGTATCCACATCTCTGAACTGAAAAGTATAGGAGAGTATCTAGGGCTTGCTGGCATCCACCCTAGCTAAGAAAATAACAGTACAAGATTCAGAGAGAGACCCTGCCTCAAAGGTAGAGAACTCAGTATATAGCCTTGAACTCACCTGCCTCTACCTAAGGCATGCACTATAATATTAGGCTAAAATCTATTGTTGTTGTTTAATTATCTGATTTTGCTAAAGAGGTCTTTATGAATGAAAGATCTTCATGAATGTATTTATAAAGAGTTTATGGATGAGGCTAGCCTAGTGGTGTACACCTTCAATGCCAGGGCTCCAAAGGCAGAGGCAGGATCTCTGTGCGTTCAATACCAGCCTGGTCTGTATAGAGAGCTCCTGGACAGTCAGGATTACATTAAAAACCTAAAAACCTATCTCCAAAATAGGTTTATTAATTTTTTATGAAAAGTGAAACCTGTAAGTAGTTTGAATTCTTGATAGTGCTTTTTAAGATTCTGACATATCTAGGCTTGGTCTATTTTAGTACAGAATATATCTTGCAAAACAAAATTTAAAAAAAAAAATGTATGCTCCGAACGCTGCATTCAGTGAACTTCAGTCAACCTTGAAATTATTTGATGAGCTAGTCACTTCAAAAGGCAAAGGAAAATAGCTTACAAAAATAGTAGTTGCTAAAAAGCTACACTGAAATGCACGAACCATGACCACAAGCCAATAAACTTGGCCCCGTGTACACATAAGGGGGGCTGAAGAACAGAGCCGGTGATGAAATGCTTACCCAGCAAGAGGCCCTGGCTCCCATCCCCAGCTTCTGTCCCCAGCTATGCAAAATAAAAGTAAGTTAAGTGGAAACAGTAAATAGAATTATCAAGAAGGTGTTGGGCCAAAGCTTCCTTCCCATCCTGAATTTCTTCACTGCTCTCCTTTGATAGGAGAGGTAAAAAACACATGCACAGAAGTGTGCAGGTGTGTGTTCCAGAGCAAGAAGGTGGAGTCTTTCTCTGTTGCTCTCCACTGATTTTTTTGAACCAAGGTCTCTCACTGAAATTGGAGCTCCCAGATTGGCTAGGCTGGCTGGTCCATGAGCTATCAGGATTTGCCTGTCTCTGCTGCCCAATGCTTTATCCAATGCTTCTGTTACAGGTGCATATAGCCATGTCCCATGTGGTGGTTTGAAATCAAATGGCCCCCAAAGGTCGTGGCACTATTAGGAGATGTGGAGTGGGTGTGGCCTTGCTAGAGGAAGTGTTTCACTATGGGGTTGGGCTTTGAGGTCTCATATGCTCAAACCCCACCCAATGTCTCAGTTCACTTCCTGTTGCCTGTGCGATGTAGAACTCTCAGCTGTCTCTCTAGCACCGTGTCTGCCTGTTTGTGGACACCACCCTGATGATAATGGACTGAACCTCTGAAACTATAAGCTGCCATCTCAATTAAATGTTTTCCTTTATAAGAGTTGCCAGGGTCATGGTGCCTCTTCAAACCCTAAGGCACACCACTTCTCACTATAGGTACTGGGAATTCCAACCCAGGTCCTCTGGCTTACAAAGCAAGAGATCTTGCATGCTGAGATCTCTTCCCATCCCCAAAGCTGTCTTCCTTAAAAATACCATCTATTATATTACCAGCTAGATGCCACTGACTTAGAATCTGTGGCATAAAGGAAATAATACACATTGGAATGATACATAACCGAGGCTGCCCGTGCGGGGAATGAAGTTTCCAGATAGTGGGCGGGAGAAGCTGGTGGGGAACGGCCAGCCAGGTGTTTACTATCGTGTTTGTGCCCACAGGTGAGCGAGATGGAGGTGAACGGACAGTTCGAGTCCGTGTGTGAGTCTGTGTTCAGCGAGCTGGAGTCGCAGGCTGTGGAAGCTCTCGACCTGCCTATGCCTGGCTGCTTCCGCATGCGGAGCCACAGCTATGTGCGGGCCATCGAGAAGGGCTGCTCCCAGGATGACGAGTGCGTCTCACTGAGGTCGTCCTCCCCTCCCCGCACAACCACCACGGTGAGGACCATCCAAAGCAGCACCGGTGAGTGAGCCAGGAGCCCCAGCCTGGCCGTCCCTGAAGTGGGTAGCTTTGCTCTAGTCACGTGGTTGACAGTAACACAATTCCACCTGTGTGCCACATAGAAAAACAGTCTTCTCACATGACCCCACCCACGCCTCCAGTCATTCTTACATGCTCCTCCCTCCATCACCGTGGTAAAACTCCACAGGGACAGCTACCGCCCTCCTCGGGCTGAGACTAACCAAAAACACTTGCTTCTTGGAGTCAGCCTGATTTCTTTTTATTCCAAGGTAGCCATGGTGTGACTCTTCCAGGAGACCTAAAATATCCTGTTAAAATTTAAAAAAGAAAAGAAAAATGGATGGACCAGTAACATTGACTAGGCATTTATGAATTTTTTTTTACAACAAAAAGCAGATTTATTTCATTAGTTTAAACCCTGCCATATAGAAACAGCTCCTCCCTCTTGACTATGATTTTGCAGAGGAACTGTATTTTTAACAGGCAACTTTTAGATGCAGAGGCATGGGAAAGCTTAACTAGTTTCCATGGCACTGGAAGCTGCATAGTAATACAGCCTTGAGCTGTGTGTGACTGAATAACAATTGAGCACCACGAAAATCCCTCCATTTTACCCGGGTTTCACTTTATGATTGAATTCAGCCTCCCTCCAAGAGAGTAATTCTACAAAAACACCACAAACGTAAGAGTCAAGATAAATAGTGACTAATAAATTAGAAACGCCTACTAGAGATGCCCATACCAGGATATCATATTGTTCTGTGTTAGTGTCCATGTTAGCCTGGCGTGGTGAGCATGCCTATAATTCCAGTCCTAGGGAGGCTGAGGCAGGAGGACCGTGAATCTGAGTCAAACACTTCATACTAAAACCTCTCAAAAACATGTAACCGCAGTAACTGTCATTCGTTCTAGAATTTCTGAAGGCTTGCGTGATAAATCCTCTAAAAACCCCTACTAATTAGAGGTAACAATTGACGTAAGGATTCATAAAAAAAACCCATAAGAGCTGAACAAAGATTTTTGGCCATGACGAACTGAGAAACGCTGCTAGCATGAACAGCTCCACACTGTAAGCCCAACCAGTCATGTCCAGACTACAGAGTGTGGATGAGATACTCAGTTCTTGGTAGGCAATCCCCGGGGGGAGTGTCAGGCGATGCTAACGAAATAAGGGTGATTCACAAAGCCTTCAAAAAATGTCTTTCAAACATCAGTCACAGAACATTCTGTATGTTTAATGTCGTGCCGTACATGTGTGGATTTGAAGGTCTGCTCTCTCCTGCAGCTTATCAGTGTGTGTCTGCTGGTGTTCCCAGTTCCCCCACCCTCACCCTCTGAACAACCCTTCCCCGGTGCTGGGCCCATTCCTCTCTAACAATCGCATCGCCTGCCCGACAAAACCAGTCCTTAAATGCACATAATTTAGAGCGTGGCCCGCTTGGCCCTGGAGGACTGTGAAGGAGAGGCTTCTCCAGCTTGCTCCTCCCTCTCGGGAACAGGTATAGAGATAAAGTGGCAAGGAGACTCGGGCTGCGTCCTGGTCACCTCTCAGAACGGTTGTGGCTTTTTCACTAACAGACAGTGACTTGTGGTCTCCACGGTCTTCACGGCAGTTCTCAGCTTCGCAGACACTCACTGCTGACTCTGCCAACTCCCCATCTCTGGAGACCCACAGAGTTCAGACAATAAGGTTGCCAAATAAAAGCCAGGCTTGCCAGTTAATACCAGGTAAATAGTAAGTAATATATAAGAAACCCAAATATGGGACAGGAAAAGGAACCAGACTCTGGGATCTTGTAACATGGAATGAGTGAAAATGAGAGTCACCCACACACTAAAAACAAAGCATGCAAAGTTGGGGCCTCCATTCACTGGCTGACTTCAGCCTGACGGCCCAGAGGTGACCAGGCTGTTTGCTTGGACAAAGGAAGTGTCAGACTTTCATTAGGTTTTTGTTTGTTTGGTTGGTTGGTTTTTGGGTTTTGGTTTGGCTTTTTTTTTTTTTTTTTTTTTTTTTTTTTTTAGAGCGGGCTAAGGTAATCATCAGTTGGTGACAGGCACAGTTTTAGGAGGTATTTTCCTTTTTATGAGCAAGCATTCTGCCCTTCAGGCTTTGCAGACTGTCAGGAAGTGACCTAAGTTTCAGCTGCTGAGTTCCTCCTGTTACTGAGCCCCACGTCCAGCGTAAATGTCCCGCCTGTGCTTGGGGACTAGTCATTGGACCGTTAGGACTTTCAGGGCTGTTAATTCCCACCTGCTGCTGGCACCTTTGTCTTCAGCTCATGGTTTGGTTCCCTTATAATAAGGATGAGGGACTGTGGGTGCCTGAGCTGTCAAGAAAGCAGAAGGGCGGGATAGGCATACCCACTCCAAAGGGCAGCGGACAAGATTTCACCCTGTGTTATGAACTTGGGCAAAATACGACTAAACGCAGAGCTAAATAGTCTGGCTCAAAGGTCACAGCAACAAAAGGGACATGATATGGGGACAAGAATGCCAGGCCTTTTATCCCATTTTAATGATACATTAGGTAGCCCATGGGTTCTAGGAAAGAGTCGATGGCTTTTAGCAAAAGCAGTCTCCCAGCTTCTAAGAGGTTACCTAGACAACACTATCATAGCCCACAGGCCAGAAGCATTAGCTCCGGTAACCCAGATAGAAGCTGTTAATTCATTGCTTGGTTGTGACCTCCAGCATTGTGACTGTTGGCCAACTATGCATGAATGCTAGGATTCTGCTAGGCAGGTTGTAGAATGTCTGAACTGATGGGGGGGTTGTGGCAAGAGGTGCCCTGGTATTACCATTGTGCACCCATCTCAAACCATTCTGGGTTTAGCTTGGTTGTAGAGAACTCCTGATCCCTAACATTCTGGCCTTGTGGTCTCATCTGGTATTTGATGACCACGGTGATGTAAAGGTCTTTCATTCATTTATCTCTTGCTGCTGTGCAGTGATCCCTACCTACCTCAGCTAATAATGACATTGAGGCAGTATTTGGAGTCTTTGGGGGTTTCTGCTAGAATCAAGCATACCTACAAGGGTGTCCCATATCATCCCACCCAGCCTCTGAGTTGACCCTGGGGGGGGGCTGTAACAGGAGTCCCCTGCATGTGAGACCCTCCCAGAACAGGGACAGCAAGTGAAAACCTCAGAGACAACTGCACCCTCTCCCCTGTCCCAAGTGCGTGCAGCATCCACCTGCAGCTCTCTAGGTGAGGCACTCCAAGCTCTGTGATTCGCTCCAGGTGAGGGAGAGATGCGCCGTGCCAGGTTTTCACACAAGGCAGCTGCTGGCTTCACTCTTAATCATCAAATATCACCATTAACTAAATCATCAAACTCAACATTAACCAAACATTATGGAAAAGCAAACGGCTTTAAGAAAGAAAGTCATTACAGTGAGTTCTGAGCAAATGTGATATTTAGGAGCACAGCATGAGAGATCGCAGTTTTACATTTCACGGTCTCTCAATCTCATTGGTTTGTCCTCCCCACCACATTGCCTTCCCTTTTCTCAGTACTGGTGTATTGGAGTTTCTTGTTAGTTTTTTTTGTTCTAGTAGCTTCTTTCTCACTCTGAAGCAAATATAATTTCCTCTAGAGATCTATTCTCAAAGGATTTACTAGCATGCTAAAGCATGTACTCACCTGGGGTCATCAGAAGCGACTTTGCCTTCTTGAGGTTCCCCGTGTACAGAGGTCAGCCTGCTTGGGTTAGTGAACATGATGGAGATTCCCGCTTTGACTTCTCCGCCTTTGCTCTTTAATCGTGGAGTCTCCTAACAGATTGGATGATGGCTAAACATCCTCTCTCCAGAAGAACGATCCCTTTTCCTCATCTGCTATTATGTTTAAGACTGCTGTCATTTTTAAGAGTTTGATTTTGATGTCTGTCCATTTTAGCCCTCGGCATGTCCAACAAGATGTTCTATTGATCTTTTCTCTTCTGGCCTTGCTCTTTATGCATATTTGCTCAGCCAAATCATAAACAAACGTCCACAGAGGGTGCTTATGCTACACAGAGGAGTGACGCAGATGAGATCAGTTATAAGTAGCCATAGGGACCTTTTAGTCATGATGAAGTGGAGAGGGAGGACTACGTCTGCGCAGATCATCAGGGAGGTAGTGACCTTTCTTTATGCTTCCACTGATATATCAAATTTCTAGTTTATCTATGAGAGAATCAGGCATTCTCTAAGCTCATAATCCACTTCAGTCACCCAGATCACTTTGAATCCAATAGATTGGATAAATTTCTAATGACTCTCCAATTCTGTGGGATGCTCTCTATTGCTTTGATACAAATGCATATTGTGTCATCAGTTGTGACAATCAGTATTATCTACCACACCCCCCCCAAACAATTATTGTTTCTTCATGGTAAGAATATTTATCTGAGCTGGTCTTGGTGGCTCACACCTTTAATCCTAGCATTTGAGTAGCAGAAACAGGCAGATCTCCGAGTTCAGGGCCAGCTTGGTCTACGAAGCAAGCCTGAGGCCAGCCAGGACTACAGAGAAATCCTGTCTTGAAGAAACCAGACCAAATCAAAATGAAACAAACAAACCAAAGAATGCCTGCTCTGAAGTATGCAATCCCTGTTATTTTGTTTCAGGCAGCCTGCAGGACACTAGGGCTTTGCAACTTTCCCTCCTCCTGTGTTAGGTGAAATAAGCCAGACATAAAAAGACACATGTCACATGTTCTCACTCATATGTGGAGTCTGAAGAAGGTGAATCTCACAGAAGTAGAGTACCGAACAGTGAACAATGGCACAGGCTGAGAAGATGGGAGGGGGAGGGGGTGGGCAGAGCTTGATCAACCTGTCCAAGGTTTTATATATTTGGCTAAGATTAGAGCTATGATAGGAAAGTAAAATTTAAAAAAATGAGATACTTAGCTTCATGGCTGAGAAAAATATTCTTGCTTTATTCATCTAAATATTTTTGGTAAAAAGTAGATCTTGGTGACCCAAATAAACCCTGATGTCCCCGCACAGTGATGGATTGAACCTTCTTCTTACAGAATACACCAATGCATATCATTATATGCATTTAAGGGTAGGTTTTCTTTTTAGCTAGGCAAACTGGCATCTCGGCAGGCCCTCTACCTCTGAGCCCAGACTGACAACTGATGATGGCAAAACCTGAATATGACATCATATTCAGGTGAAATATGACATCACAGCTGTATGTGGTCACATTCCAAAGACAGAAACATGGTAATAAGTGTGTAAGAAAAAAAATCAATAGCAGAACATACCTATAATCTCAGCACTTCAGGGGGCTAAGACAGAAGAATTACAAGTTCAAGACTGGACTGGGCTATACAGGAGACCTTGTTTCAAAAAAGGAGGAGGAGCAGGGGGTAGTGGCCACAGCAGGCATTGGGGCTCCAAGTGGACAGAAAATCAGGATTAAAGACCCAGGTCTTCTGAAAATAGCCCTTTGCACCTCCAGGATGCTCTACGAAGTCCATGATTATAAATTTAATGCGGATTTCTTTGTATGTAAAGTGAGGTTAGATTGGAGCTTCTCATCCCAGACTTACTGAAGTCTTCAATTTCACAGTCGTTTCTTCCTGCCGGGCACTAAGTTAATTAATAAACTTCCAATAAAGCAGCCGGGGGACGTTCAGAAGCTCACGGCCAGATAGCAAACAGAAGCCTTCCGAACAAAGCCCCTTTGTGTTCTGTCCAAGATAAGAATCAAGTAATATTTGTCTGGCTCTTGCCTGGCCGGGTTCCTGCTCTCTGCTGATGACGTCTTTGTCTCTGAATCTCTCCACATAAAGCAGGACATCTGCCTACACACACCTTGGGAAAGTTAGGCAAAAAGAAAGGAAAAAAAGAGCAACATTTCTGGGGCAGCCCACTCGCCTGTGATATAACCCATCCCGGTCTATTTTCTATCAGAGAAAATTGGCTGATAAACTCAGAAGACTTTGCTTTAGGTTCCCCTTTTGTCTTTGGAGCACTTGAGATGGGATTCCTCCAAAGCATTAAAAAAATCATGAGAGTGCAAACATCCTAGCTGACACAAGCACAATTTAAAATATGGAGAACACCAGGTGGTGTTTTCATCTCACCCGGCTATTCTGAGTATGAAAGTCATCTCTTGAGAGCGGAGTGTCCATGCCTTAATAGCCAGTCCAGGGTCCCTCTACCTTTGCCCAGGGAGGATTGCCATGGGCAAATAGTGAAGGAGCCCCATGGGGCTTCTGAGTGGCGGGAAGTGCGGTGAGGCTCAGAAAAGATTAGTGGGGAAGCAATCTGCAAGTTACACGTCTGAACGCCGCCACTGCGGCTGGGTTTCAAAGCTCGGTCCGGTTTAGTGGCTGATAATGGTCATAGCTAACATACACACACACAGACACACACACACACACTACTGAACAAAATTGTGAACCAACTGCTTGATCATCCCATGACATCCTAACAAATGCTCTATGATATGTGTGTGATATTATCTTCATCGTGCAGTTAAAAAATAAGGATGGCAGAGACAGCGCAGCAGGCAGCCTCTTGCTAAAGGGCATGAAAGCCTGAAGTCTGGGTTAGACCCTTGGGACCCACTTAAAGGTGGAACAAGAGAAGCAACTTCACAACGTTGTCCTCTGACCTCCACACAGACCCCAGGGCACTTACACACACACACACACACACACACACACAGAGTCACGTGTGTGCACACATGCACATAAACATACACAATGATGATGATGATGATAAAGCATTAACATTTTAAGAAAATTAACAATTTACACACTTTGACCAAGTCTCGTAGGTATACATGACAATGAAAGCTCTCAAATTATTTCTATAAGTTTTTTTAAAATAGAGTATACTCTAAAGTAACTTAACAAAGTCTGTTTCTATCCTGAGAAGCCCGGGAAATTTCCCCTTATTTTTTTCCTCTCATAAATTTAGCTCATGCCACACTGAAACCTGTATCTTCCTTAAAAGTTTCTGAAAACCTCTGTTTTATACAGAGAAATTGTCAGGAGGACCTCTCTGGGTTCCAGGATGACCTGGGCTACAGAATGAGTTTCAGGACAGCCAGAGCTACACAGTCACTCCCCGCCTTGGAAAAAAACAAAAAGGAAAAAGAAAAGAAAATGTTCTGCCCACGTATTATTACCACAGTCTCAGGTGTTGCGTTGCCTGTGCAATGGCTGTTTAAAGGTGTTCGAAATAGAGAGAAATGTAAATGAATAAAGAAATAGCCTATAAAAAGGAAGCACCCTCTGGGTTTAAAATTTCCTATCACATTTTGTTGTGTTGATAGTGTGATAGATTTTAAGATCAAATTCCAGTTCCCGTTTGCCACAGCTCTGTCAGGCAGCCTGACTGGAAAAAAGAAGTTTCTGCCGACCAGTATGTAAACCAAGCAGGTGGCAAATGCTGCTTTGTGTGGCTGGTGAAAAAGACAAGGGTCTCTCTGCCCTTGTGCCAAGTAAGAAGAAACGTCCTGTGGTAATTTTATCCTGACATGACAGGTCTTTTTATGGAACCGGGAAGCAAAGACACGAGATGACCCAGTTACAAAGGTTAGACAACACAAATTAGTCAATTAGGGTTCTTTAACGCCATGACTTGTCAGATGAAATTTCCAAATAAAAATACTGATCTGAAAATATAGCACCTAAAATCTTACCATTTTCCTTTCTATCTATAGACATCGTTGTAAAATAAAGAAACTTTCTGATCGAGGCTGGCCTCCAGTGCACTATGTAGCCAGGAATGACCTTGAACGTCTGAGCCAGATTCCTCCTCTGGATTGCTGGGGTGCAGGCATTCAACAGCACACTGTTTACAGGGTGCTTAGGCTCAAACATAAGACTTTGTCCATGCTGGGCAGATACTCTGCCAACTGTGTTAACCCCAATCCTCAGAAAGTGATTAAAAAAAAAAAAAGCACTTTAGACAAGGGACCAGCAAGAAGAATAGGGGACAGAGAAGAAGGGTTAAAAAATGAATAAAAAGTGAAGTATGTTGTATGGGGAATGTCATATGAAAATCAGTACTCTGTATGATAACTTTAAATGACTGTAAAAATAAGTAAGTTTCTCCTCTACTCTGAAAGATCGGTAGATACTAGATAGGTAGGCACATAAGTAGCTAGTCAGTCAGTCCCGATTCACAATGGCAGTTCAGCTGGAAACCATACCTGTAATTAACACCGATATTAAACAACCCTCTAAAGCCCCTTTGATGTTCAAAGCGTTCCTATCTGCAGGTGGTGAAATCAAGGCCGGAGGTTTTGAATTTCTGCTACACCCCTCAAAGTGACTTTCAGAGTGTCCTTGATTGAAAACAGAGCTAAGGAGTACCAGGACCTTGGCCCATTGGCAACTGAAACCATCTTACACTTGTTTTAATGATAAATCAATGGCCGTGCAGCCACAGGTGCTTCTTTGCTCTCTGCCAATACAGTGTTACCCTACACACAGTTTCCATACCTCTTCTTCCCGTTATCAGTATCTTTTCATCCACTTTCTGTATTCCATTGTATAACCCACCTACACACCCCAAAACATTTTAAGAGAACTTTTTCTCCTCTCTACAATGCCAGTTGTGGCCAGAGGATCATGGGACTTTAAATGTTTGCTTTTGTTATTTCATTATAAAGCTTCCGTCTGTCACCTTTTGTATTAAACTTTTTATTTTCCTCATAATGGCAGTTGGATGTGGTGTGGTGATGCAGACTTATACTCCTCACAGGCTTTTGAGAATTGGAGACAAGCGAGTTCTAGAACAGTCCACACCACACAGCTAGATTTGATCCCAAGACAAGGAAGGGGAGGAAGAAGAACTGTGGAATTTTAGAAAATTACAAAGACTGCAGAGATTCTTATAATGTTCCCATTTCCTTCAGCAGTGACATGGAACCCAGGTATTTCTGTAACACCAAGGCAGGACAGTGATATGGGTGCAATCGGAATGAAGAATTCATGTCTTGTCACTGGTGTGGGTTCCCATAGCCACCATGCACTCAAGATATAGATTCATTTCATCATCATAAAGATGAACCACTGTCCACCTTCCGCCAGTTTAAATGAAGTTTGTAGAGCGCGTGTTTGACGTGCTCCAAGAGCTAGGTCCGATACATGGCACCAGAAGAAAAGAAAGAGGGGTAGGGGGAGATGAGGAAGAAACGTTTTCATGATTCATGATTAACTGAGGTCTCTCGAGTTCGGTTCCTATCAGGGTAGTTGAAGCCATTCCTACTTGCTTTGTTGTTGTTTCTTTTAATTATAAGAATTCTAAGATGAACCAAAAAAATAGCTAATAGTGGAAATCAGGAAAAAAAAAGAGTTTTCTTCATGTAGCCACACTGGGAAGAGGGACAGAGAGATTCAGTGACTCCCCAGTCCTGTCTTCATCTTCAGGGTCCAGAAGTGACGTTAAATTGACAGGCAAGGCTATGTACATCTAAGTGGTCCTGGCAGGGTGTGGTCCTGTCCACCACTCACTCATCCTTGACTGGGCTTCAGGTTCTTCCATGGTGGCTGGCCTAACAAGTTGTTTGAGCTGTGGACTCTTTCCCAGAGCTGACCTCTTTGCAGCATGAGATTCCGAGGGAAATTCCTTCTTATTTGGGGTTCACTGTTCCTACAGTCTGATTGAGATACAAGCCTGTTACAGTCCCTCACTTTCTGTCTTCGCACCTCATCTTGAGGTGGAATAAGTCTATACCTGCAGCAATATAATAACCAGAATGCAAGTAAGGGCCAAGCTTGGAACACAGTCAGTGCCGGGGGCCTTGGATAGAACCATTTCTCATGACCTCTTGGCTTTTAGATTTCTGGGGCGAGGCTGAAACAGGCAGCTCCATCCTGTTGGTTTGAGGCAGTGTCTTGTCAGGAAGCCTAGGCTAGTCTCAAACTTACAATCCCCCTGCTTCTGCATCCAAGTGCTGGGGTTAGAGGTAAGCACTGCTGTGCATAAAAATCATTTTTAAAACATCCTTCCTTTGCCCTCCTTGACTCTCATGGTGCCGGCTATTGAGGTTCTGTAGATTTGGAAGGATTTTCCCTTTAGATGTCAGTTAGCGGTTCATTTACAAACCGCAGCTGCAGGTGGCCTCTGAGAATGGAGCTGGGGACAAAGGGCAAAGCTACGTCAACCCAGGCCCCGCTGTCCTGAAAACATAAATCCAGGTCTTTGTAATTCTTGCTCTGATGAAAGTAAAGATCTCAGAGACAGTGCCCTGTTCCAGCCAGCAATGCTCCCTGAGCAGTCATGGCAGTCCATGGCCATGCTGTAACAGCGCAGGCCAGAGAGCCTTTCAGAAAACAGGAAAAGTGAAACACGAAGTGGGAGTGTGGAAAACCATTGCCGCTGCTGTTCATGCGATGGCTGGACATGTAGCCCAGAAGCAGAAGGAGAAAACTCAATGTTGATAAAGCTACACTAACAGCAGCAGTGAGGAGTCTCTTCGTGCAGCACAGCACAGCATTGAAAACACCGGCTCGTGCTACCCTGCATCCTGCACATCCTCTGTGCTCCCGCTCGGGTAGTGTTGTCCTCCACAGCTGCTCCGCCCCACCCTCTCAGACCTCTCTCTTGACTGGGCCTCCCTGCTCCCTTCCTCCTGTCCCAGGGGCAGCTCAAGGGCTTTGGGCCATTTCTCATACATTCTAACAGCTCAAGCAAAACATCAGAATAAAGCAGCCAAATCAAAACAAAGCCAGGCTAGACGGTTGTCCCATTTCTAATACATGTGCTTCCAGAAACCTGTCTCTATGTGAGATAATACGGCGTGGATAAGACCCCAGAAATCACAGGCTCGCATTTCACCAGAAAAGGACACAGATGGCTGATGCTTCTCAGCCAGATCTTGTAAAATAAGTCACTTCAGTGGCACTGTGAAGCCTTCATCCAAGCAAAGAGAATGTAAATCTGCAGGGTTATGTACTGAATTTCATATACTTTTATTTGGGGGTGGGGGTGGGGTGGTCTGTGCATCTATGCAGTGGTCCATGCAAGCCTATATGGATGTCATAGGTCAACATATGGGTGTCTCCTTATTCATTTCTCCACTTTGTATTTTGAGATAGGGTCTCTCGCTGAAGCCATAACTCACCATTTCAGCTAAGCTGGCCGGCCCAGTATCCAGATGTCCTTGCCCTCCAACTCTGGGATTGCAGACATGCACAGCACACCGAGCTTTTGCATGGGGTCTAAGGATCCAAGCTCTGGTCCTCTCTCTCGTCCAGCAGGCACTCTACCTGCCAAGCCATCTCCCCAGCCCTGTGAGTGTAATTTTAAAGCCCAGTTTTAAACAGTGCATCCGTGGATGCCGTTAAACCTATGAGCACGTCTACCGGGCTTGCTCCTGTCGAGTGCGTCTAACAGAACAGATTCCCTTACTAGTGATGAGCACACCAGTCTATTTCTCTGAGCTTCGTGGCCTTGCCGTTAGCTTTAATGTCAGTTTGTATCTCATCCAGAGCCACCTTTAGGGGTTGTACCTCAATCCACTACAAACACTAGACCTCCATCCTTGTGTCAGACAACTTGCTGAGATAACCAGCCTACAAGAGAGAGGTTATTTTGGCTTGTGGCCGCCTGTGGCAAGACAGTACATCATGACAGGATCATATGGCAAAGCAAAGCCCTCATTTCATGGGCAGGAAGTAGAAAAGGAGAGGAAAACGGATTAAGGTCCACAGTCTCCCTTGAGATCAAGCTGTCAGGGAACTGAAGTTCACTCTGGATTCTGCTACCCAGCACCACTAAGCATCAAGTTGTGTGCTGCCCAACACGGGTGCCGGAGACTGAACTTCAGGTCTTTGCAAGAACAGTACAGTCTCCTAACTGCTGAGCCATCTCTTCAAGGGGCAAGGGCCTTCAAGGACAGTATAGGCCTGAAGTGATGTACTCAGATTATATTCATTACTGACACACAAAACTCTTTCCGCTAAAAACATAACAAGATTGTGTATCTTTACAAAGTTGTGAAGACACTGCCTGTGACTCCCGCTTCAGGAGAATCCAACACCAGTGTCCTCACAGGCCCCTGAACTCATATACACATTCTCACATGTGTGCCCAAGTAGAGACACATAATTAAAACTAAAATAAACCTTTTTACAGAAAGGGGGCTCTGATATACCTATAGGACCCAGGTCAGCTTCTTCCTAGAGAAGCATTCCCATCATCAGGAACTGGACTCTTCCACACAGAACCAGATGCTATGCTCTCTCTCAGTGACCTTGGTTTTCTCACGTGATTCAAAATGGACAGTCACCTTCAGAGTCACCTTTATCTTCGGTTTTCTCATGCGTTCCTTTTCTCTTTCCACGCGTGTAATAGGCTAAAAGATAGATCCAGACAAGTAACTGAAGATTGATTTAAACTATCTGTCAGTTCTGGGCCTTCTGCAAGGCATTCAAATGATGGAGGAAGGTCATTGGTTAATTAAATAAAGAAGCTGCTTGCCCTGATAGGTTAAAACATAGGTGGGAGGAGTAAATAGAGCAGAATGCTGGGCGGATGCGGGGATAACTCTGCTCTCTGAGGCACACGCGATGAAGCTCCGACCCAGGATGGACGTAGGCTAGAATCTCCCTGGTATGGGCTACAGCAGATTATTAGAGATGGGCTAGTCCAGGTGCGAGAGTTAGCCTAGAAGAGGCTAGATAGAAATGGGCCAAGCAGTGATTAAAAGAATACAGTGTCCGTGTAATTATTTGGGGGCATAAGCTAGCCAGGCAACCGGGGTGCTGGGACGCAGCCCCGCCGCCTTTATTACTACATTCAAATCATGGCACACCCACTGAACAGCTGCAGCATAGCAGGCCTTCCACAGATAGCATGGCTTAGCATCACACACCACAGCAGATGGTGGACCATCAGATACTTAGTACGTCGCACAGGCTGTAATGGGGGGCATCTCCAAGCAAGGTCCTCATTCTAAGAATAGAAGTGCGAGCAAATTATACGTCAGTGACTTGCTGATTGCTACAACTCCCTCCAAATCCACCGCCCCAGCACCACACACCTGTTTCACCCCGCGAGGCAATTATAAGAAGCTCACGGTCATGACTGCTAGCGAGCTACTGAGCTACCCTAACGTTTCCTTGCTCCCACTTTCAAGCCAAACCCTCCCCCTGGCTTTCCACGTCTTTCCAGTTGCCTGAGTGCCGTGTTCACAGGCCTCAGCTCCATCCATCTCCATGGACCCGTCCTCACCCCTATAAAATGGTGGTCATGAGCTGGAGAGATGGCTCAGTGGTTAAGAGCACTGCCTGCTCTTGCAAAGGTCCTGAGTTCAATTCCCAGCAACCACATGGTGGCTCACAACCATCTGTAATGAGGTCTGGTGCCCTCTTCTGGCCTGCAGGCATATACACAGACAGAATAGTGTATACATAATAAATAAATAAATAATTTTTTTTTTTAAGAAATGGTGGTCATTACCATATAATCTACATGCTTTTCCCACTATCTCTAGATGTTTAGAATGCAAAATAGTACCTAATATTGGACAGCAAGAGGCATAGCATTCGTAAGGCTGCGGGTTAAAACCCCAGCACCACAAATAAAATAAAACAAATGTTCTGTACGCAGTTGCTGTGCATTAATGCTTAGACAATAAGACAATAGCTGGAGTTCTGACTCAGTGATTGAGAGCGCGTACTGCTCCTACAGAGGACGTAAGTTCTATTCCCAGCAGCTCCAACTTCAAAGGATCTGCAGCTTGTGGCCTCTGGAGGCATCCACACACTCACAAACATATACATATCTACACACAGACACATAATTAATACAAAAATAATGACAAGAAAATTTCTGTCCTTGTTCAACACAAACATTATCTTTTCAAATAATTTTAATCCAATTCCAATTAGTTGAAAGGATCCAGAACCTTTGGTGCAGAAGGCTGACTATACTCTTTAATCACTCAGAGTAGAAACCAGTGAACATTGCTTTGTACCAAACTTCAAGTTCAAGATTAAGAGGCCCACCATGGTAAGCTTCATGCCTGCAGGTGTGAGCATTCTGGCAGGGAATCCCACTCTTCATATCTATACCACGTGCAGGGAACCCCACCTCTTCATATCTATACCACATGCAGGGAACCCCACCTCTTCATATGTATACCAC
>NW_004949118.1:1195145-1214823 GCF_000317375.1 Microtus ochrogaster | reverse complement strand
ATCTATACCACGTGCAGGGAACCCTACTCTTCATATCTACACCACGTGCAGGGAATCCTACTCTTCATACTTATACCATGTGCTAAGTCCTCAGTTTCTGCACTGCTGATTTATCATGGCAGAGTCCTGCAGCACCCAGTACAGATGTACATGTTCTCTGTATAATGGATGGGGACCAAAGCCCATGGGGACCTGACTCCCTGAATAATCCTGACAGGTTTTTACACTGTTGGCTGGTGCAGTTATTTTCAGTTCAATTGGCATTTTGTTGGAATTCAAGTCCAGTTTAACAGATCAAAGGACCTGACTCGGTATTGCTGACTGATTACTGGTGTACAGTAATGGGTTCTTGGAAAAAGAAATACATACTCACGAGAAGCCAGGCATGGTAGGTCATATCTTTGATTCCAGAACTTGGGAGGCTAAAGAGAGAGAACTGCCTCAAGTTCAAAGCCAGCCTGGGCTACGGTTACATTCCAAAATAAAATAAGGAACTAATGAACCATTCAGACGTAAAGCATGCTCATACCGGCTGGTAGAGGTGGGTTACTGATCAGCACGGACTGGAGATGTCTCTGCAGTTAAGAACATTTCCTGCTCTTCGGGAAGACCTGAATTTGGTTCCCAGAATCCGCATCAGTCAGCTCACAAGTGCCTGGAACTCTATATGGCGTAAACACATACACACACACACACACACACACACACACACGCACACACACACAGTGATAGACAGATGGTAGATTAGACAGACAGTGAAATCAATTTTAAAGGGAAATAGGCAAACAAATGCTAGGCTCTTCACAGCTTTATTTCCACAGAATATCCAACTTCCTCTGTCATGCCCTGGTGGCATTCAGTTCTCTGTTTGAATTCAATTCTCCTCCCAAATTTCATAGCAAAATTCCTTTTTGCCCACATTCTTCATCCATTGGTATTAACAATGTTGGCATTCTTCTTAATGGAAATCTCTACCAAGTTCTTATTTAGGAACTTTTTTTCCTAACCATAATATATATCAGTCCCTCCCCTTCTTTTCTATATGGTAGATGTCAGAATCCATATATGACTGAACCCACATATCTGTGTGTGTGCATGTGTGTATGTGAGTGTGTGTGTGTGTGTGTGTGTGTGTGTATGTGTGTAAAATATTTTGATTCTAGAATGTCCCAGTGTGTTGCAGAGGGCCTGCTTCTTCATCCCGGCCACCCAGCTAGCTTAGCCCCGAAATAACCACACAGAAAACTGTATTAACTAAAACACTGCTTGGCCCATTAGCTCTAACTTCTTATTGGCTAACTCTTACATATTAATTTAACATTTCTATTAATCTGTGTATCGCCATGTGGCAGTGGCTTGCCAGGAAAGATTGTGATTCTGGAAGCTCCATGGTGTCTCTCTCCTACCCCACCTTTCTTCCTCCCAGCATTCAGTTCTGTCATGCCCCGCCTACCTAATTTCTGCCCTAGGCCAAGGCAGTTTCTTTATTCGTTAACCAATGAAAGCAACACACAAACAAAAGGACCTCCTACACCACCAGCGCGCTTGAGTTTGAGCATGAGTTCCAAACTACTTACTGTTTTGGGAAGCTGTGGAGTCTTTAGAGGTGAGGCCAAGCTCAAGAAATAGGCCACTTGGGGTGGGTCTTGTGTGTGATTCCCCAGCCTTGCTTCCGTCCTGCCTCTGCCATGTGATCACCATGTGAGGCCACTGTTCCCTCCATGGACTCACCCACCACTCCAGTCAGCATGCCTTCCCCATCATGATGGGCCGTGTCCTTTGCACCTGTGAGCTCAGCAGATGCTCCCCTCAGGGGTTTGTCATGACAGCGAGAGAAGTGAGTCATGCGTACAGCATGATAGAGATTAGTTCACTGGTGAGGCACAGTAAGAGATTAGTAATAACTAGTAATGAAATATGAACCAGGCACAGTGGCCCATGCCAGTGATCTCAGGAGTTAGGAGGTTCAAAGAGGAGAAATGCAAATCCAGGGCGAGACTGAGCAATGCACCCTGACAACAGTCAAGGCCAGGGAGCAGGGCTCATTGGTAGACTTCTTGCTTGGCCTGAGTGCGTCCCTGACACCAAAACAAATTAATTGAGTTGTATACTTCTGGAACTTTCCAGTTACATTCTGTTGACTTCCAGTAACCAAAAACCATAGAAATAATGAGACTAGGGTAAAGTGAGGGCTTGTTTTCCTGCATTTCTTGTCTCCTTGGCCTTGGTCTCGGACCAGAGTCCCAGTTTCTCTATGCATCCAGATCAAATGTCATTCAGCCAACCATTGGCCTTAGTTCTGCATCTCCCGTGTACAAGTATTCAATGGGCCCTGTCATCATACTGCCCTGAATCAGAGCCAGTATTTCCACTTTCAGAGTCCCCTCAATTCCCATACTATGTGTGTCCGATTCCCACTAAGAAACACTTGAAATAATAACTTCCAAGGAGGACAGGTTTCATTTGGTTCATGTTTCAGAGATGGCAGTTAGTTATCAGTTAGCTTAGTTAGGGCGTGTGGCGGTGAGGCCCACATGACTCCACATGGTGGGGCAAGGCAGCCTCGGATCAGAGAGAGTCAGGAAGGAGCTGGCATCCCAATATGTCCTCCAAGGATATACCTCCAATGACCTAACTTCCTTCCGTGAGGTCACATCTCCTAAAGGTTCTGCCATCTCCCAATAGTATCATAGAGTAGAAACCAACATGGGGGAGGAGGCCTTTGGGGACGTTCCTGATGCAGAATATAATACGTATCTTTAAGTACTTTGGGTTAGAGACATTTCATCCTGTCTTCCACCATCTCCATATTGCCTTTGCTCTGGCACTGGCTGTATGTGAACTCTCTGGACAGGCCAAAGGGAAGGGTCCAGCCTGTGTGTACGGGGCACATCAGTCTCCTGAGGCTGGGAGCCGAAGGCCACATCTGTGCACACCTTGTAGGCTCCGAGACTGGTGATAATGGCATGGTGGCCGCTTAGTGTATCATCCAAACCAGGACATTTTTGAGAGGAGGGGGGTGGGAAGGGAACCACTAATGACTATACTGGGGTAAAGGTCATTTTGAGTGTAGAACTGTATTAACGTTGAAGTCCCTCCGTGAAACTGTGTTCCGCTGTTCTGGCTGAGCAGTCTCTTGGTAAGGAACTGCTCTGTGGTTAGAAAGGTGACACATTCAGCGCCATGTTTTTGGCATCCTGTCAAGACACAGTCCGTAACTCCTTCCAGCAGATAATATTGCTTAACTGTGGCCAAAGAAAAGCTGGACTGTGTTTAAACCCCCAGAAGTTTCCCAGCAAGCAAAGCAGTCTGAAACATTGGAAATGTTTCTCTCCCCAAAAATAAATTGGACTAATCCCTCCATTTATTTTAGATTCTCTTCAGATAACCCCACAGATGGATTTCTGAAGTCACCATGCCAACAAATCTCTTTGGCTCAACAAAAAAAAAAAAAAAATTAGAGAACCATACCATATTTATGTGTCTTTCTCTCCTAATGAATATCTGAATTTCTCTTTTGGGTGTGGTGATACATGCCCATAGTCCCCAACACTTGAGGACAGAATGGTTTAAGGCTAGCCTGAGCTACATGGGGACCATATTAACCAACCTGGAAAGAAGAAAAGAATGAGGAAAAAAACTGGAGCTCATGAGATGAGTCAGTGGGTGAAGGCACTTGCAGCCAAGCCGGAGGACCTGAGTTCCACCCCCAGGACCCACGCTGTGAGAACACTGACTCTCACAAGTTCCTTGGGTTCTACAAATACACCATGGTGCCCATGTACACAGATGCTAAAATGAATGAATGAATGGATGGATGGGTGGATGGATGGATGGATGGGTGGGTGGATGGATGGATGGATGTTAAAATTTTTATCTGACTTTATTTTTCCTATTTATTAATCACATTCCATCCTGTATTTTTTGAACTGAACCCCCAGAAACAACTCTTTAGTCAGTCACTCCTCTGTCCTCCATCACCTCATTCTAGAGCCCCAGAATGTAGTACTGTAAATGCTCATTATTCCCATTTACATGGGTTCGTGTCTTCTATCTTTACCCAAGTTGACTACCCAGAATATCTTTCCAAAAGGCATTCAAGAACGATATTAATAAATCTTGGAGATGTTTGTCCTAATAGCAGGCATCCCACCAGGTCTCATGACAGCAACTCAGTAAACACACAGTCCAGGTAAACCCTGGATACCATCCCTTCCTGAAGGTCCTTGTGACCGCAGGCTGTTCAGCTGGCTTTATAAATCCTACTGTTCTCTCAGATCTTTTGATTTAGAGTTCTGTAGAGGAAATTAAAAGAAAACCTAGCCATGGATTCCCAAACTGGCCACTTCACTTTGAGTTATGAAACTAGCATTTTTCATAATGTAAGAGAGAATGTGCACACCCAGAGGAAGCCATATATCCAGACAACCCCGCTCTTGCCAACTTCCGGAGCCCCTCCAGGGAGCTCTGCAGACTTGCCTCTGGGAACGGAGAAACGTAGTAGGGCGGATCATCGGCCACCACCTTCCCTGTGAGCTTGGCATCCGGCTTTTATATTTCAAAAGCGTCTGTCCCTAGGTGCTTACAGTTTTACAAAGCAGCCAGAATGTTCCCGGCTGTACCATTGCCCACAGAGACCGATGCCTGGTACTCTGAGGAATCGTCAGATCGGAGGCCAGGCGTGAAGGGAACCCTGGGGAGGAATTTGTGTTCTGTAGGCTCAGTAATCGCTGGGGATACGCTCTGCTAAGGGCTTACTCGCGTGCAAGGCCGACCTCTGGTGGTCGCTATGTGTATGTGCATGGGGAAAGAGCGAACACCGGCTGTAAGACAGTCTGTAAAGTTCGTTCGGGCAATTAAGGGATGCCCAGAAAATGAGGAATGTATCCGTAGCTGGTGAGCTTCCTTCTAAAGGAAAAGTCACTCACAATGAACGACGTCATACTGACGCTCCCCTTGAGCCATCAGATCTGCTGCACCGTCCCCTCTCTAATCAACTCTGACGATTTGTATGTCTTATTTTGCTATCGGTTACTGAGCAATCTTCCCAGCACGTTGAAGATTCTGCAGTCTGGAGCCAAGGATCTATGGTGCCATGGTGCCTGGATCCACCTTCTGGTGCCTGGGTCCCCATCCTCCCTCCTGATCCTTTTCTTAAATGGTTTTGTATGCAGCCATCACCTTCAGGCCCTCACCTTCTCAAGTCCCAGGGTGCTCTGCCATCACAAAACCAAAAGTACCCTCCCAATAGCCCTTGCTTCTGTTTGTCCCAGCAGGCGACCTGACCATTTGTAAGGACAAGTTCCCAACTTGTGTTCTTAGGACTTGGATTGCTAGCTAGCCTCTGCCTCCCTATCTTGTGTTCTTGCTTCCTGAGTGGGCTGCTGCCTGCTACCCAGCAGCCCCAGAAGCCAGAGCCAACTTCTCCCTTTCCTATCCATCTCCTCAATTCTGGCAGCAGTGGCCCAGCCAGCAGCCCCTCTGGCTTTCTAGAGATTCCAGTTTGTCCCTGCTCCTAGTCCAGCAGATGTGTCCTTCAAGTCTGGACCCTCTTGCCACCCAGGAGCTATATATTACCCTAATGGCTGCTACACACCAGCCATGTGGTCGTACTGGTTGCTTCTTGGATGATGTATTTGTTCCCACAGCCTGCCTCACTCTACTGACTTATGCTGTCCAAGAAGTTCAGACCCCTAGCTGGGCATGGTGATGCATGTTCATAATCAAAAGACAAGATGGTCACAACTGAAGGCCAGCTTGGGCTCCATAGTATGACCCTGTCTCAAAACAGTAACAACAGTAACCAAAAGAAAAAAGTCATGTCTTACCATGCTCTGACCTAGGGGTCCATCCTTTCCTGTGCTGGAAACGTCTTTGCCACGCAGTACAAATCCAAAGAGTGTAATAATATACAGCCCTCAGTATTGGCTTCTCCCAGCCTTCTCCGTTCCAATAAGGTATGTACAACCCACAACCCAGTACTATAAAGCATGCCTGTCATGTGAG
This sequence comes from Microtus ochrogaster, assembly GCF_000317375.1. NCBI lineage: Eukaryota > Metazoa > Chordata > Mammalia > Rodentia > Cricetidae > Microtus > Microtus ochrogaster. Next base: position 1,208,817 of record NW_004949118.1, on the reverse strand, counting down.
ACCTAAAACAAGAAGCTGGCCATGTGCCATAATGACAGTCCACATAAAGAACCCAAGGTGACCATGCACACCTGGCATCCTGGTGTTCAGTGGGGAGAAACAGAATGATCCCTGGTGTTTGCTGGCAAGTCGGTCTAGCCAAATTGGTGAGCATGCAGTTGTGGTAAAATAAGGTGGAGAGAGATAAAGACAACAAGCTGGATGGTGTAGAGAAAACCAGTGCTTGGTATTGGGTGCCCATGACACTGAGAGCCCAGCAACCTCCTCACTCAGTGTGTGTTCCCTATTGTCATCTTCAATAAACACATTTCCCATGGATGAAAATCCTCCCACTTTGAATGTGTTGGGGCTCCGTGATCTGAGCTGTAAGGCCACAGAAGAATCGCAGCCTTGTGAATAATTATATACCAAGTTGTAATAAGTCACTTGCTTTGGGCTATCTGGGTTTCCCTTTTCTCTTGAGCAGAAATCTGCCCCACTAATCTGACTGGCATAGATCTCACACTAAAACCCATTTCCTAAGTAGTTTCTGTGATGGACTGTGTAATTCAGTGTTTTTCATTTTCCAAGGTGGAGAGAGGAAAACCAAGTGTTAGGAACTACACAATGGTTCACATTCATACCTTGACCGTAGCAGTGCAAGGTTATATAGTGGTTTTGATACTGAAGAACCAAAAATACCTCAAGCAAAGAGCTGACGGGTTTTACCAGCCATCCCAGATGCTGTCTCCATGACAGCCAGACTGCGTGGCTTTCGTTACCACATACAAAGCTATCGGGCTGGATCCTAGTCCCGCCCATCCCCCAACCCCACTTCATCCACTTCTCTCTAATATTGGAGAAATTGGTTGGAATGCCGGGGAAACTGCTTCTTCGTTCCCCAATGGAGGAGAGGTCGGTGAAGGAAGCTGGTAGAGACAGTAGCTTAGGGATAATGCCCATCTCCCTGCTACACAGAACTCAGAAACAGGAGAGTGACTTGGACTGTAACGTGCTGAGTGGTGAGCAAGCAGCTCCACGTGTGTGCACCACGGTTTAACTGTGGGAGCCCTCGGTTACAGAAATAGGACTGACTTACCAAGCGGAATCTCTGCCAGGGTAAATGAATGGGAACCAGTACCGCGCGACCTTGAAAAGCTAATGGCTCTTTACTTCACTGTACCTTGGTACACGAAACTCTAATGCCTGGTAAAAGAATAAACTCCTAATTAAAATGACAAAATTGCTTTTGAACTCTGGAGGCCATGGGAACTTCCTAATCGCCTCTTCTAATGCGTTCGAAGATGAAGATTCACAACTGTTAATGGTTCGTAGGAGGGGGAATGTCCATTTCGTTCTGTATTAACAATAAAAACACTTCCAAAAATACACATAATGGAAACGATTACCTCTCGCCGCGGCTAAGAGGCACTTAACCTTTGATCTCCAGCTAAATTACATTACCCAGAGGCACCATGCACACAGCCAGGGACTTGTTTCCTTGGGTGTTGTTTTGATAATACGTTAAAATAATTAGTAAAATTTTCCAAGTTCTCCTAAGGACGGCTTCTTACAGATCAAGGCAAAATGGGGGTGGTAGTGGGAATTAACTTTGGCAAAGACTAGGAAACACAACCACCATTAGCTTGGTTTCCGTTTGCTATTCACCCTTCCTCACAGCTGTGAGAGGAACTAATTCTTCAGTGAGTTTTTAAAATGTTGCATGGGGAAATTATGAATGACTCCTTGTCTCAGGAAGCTCGTGTTCATCTTTACATTTCTGCAATCTTTTTTTTATTTATTTATTTACTTATTATGTATACAGTGTCCTGTCTGTGTGTATGCCTGCAGGCCAGAAGAGGGCACCAGACCTCATTACAGATGGTTGTGAGCCACCATGTGGTTGCTGGGAATTGAACTCAGGACCTTTGGAAGAGCAGGCAATGCTCTTAACCACTGAGCCATCTCTCCAGCCCCCCATTTCTGCAATCTTAAATGCAAATGCAAACTCCTAAACCCAAAAGCTTGCATTCCGGAAGTCATAATCACATTCATTCAGCCACGCTGAGTCATTTAGCTTCACCTCATTCATGTTTTCTCCCACTAACTCATCAAATGGTAAGCCCACCAGACAGCTCAGCAGATCAAGATGCTTGCCACCGATTCTGATGACCCGGTTCCATTTCTGGGAACCACATGTTTAAAGGAGAGAACTGACTTCTGCAAATTGTTCTCTGACCTCTACATGTGTGTATGACATATACAAATATGCATACATGTATACATACATACATGCATACACACAGATGTCATTTTAAATGGAGCTAGAGAGATGGCTCAGTGATTAAGCGCACCAGCAACCCCTGCAGAGGACTCAGGTTTGGCTCCCAGCTCATACATGACAACTCTCAATCACCTGTAACTCCAGTTCCAGAGCATCCAGTGCCCTCTTCTGGCCTTCAAGGGCATCAGGCACGTAAGTGATTCACGGCCATACATGCAGGCTCTCACAGGAGTAAAATAAAAATTAATAAATCCCTTCAGGAGCTGCTTAGTAAAGGGCTTATCGAGCTGGTTTCAAAGCACAGAGCCCAAGGAATTTCCACCAGAAACGCAAAGGGCGGAGCTGCCCCGCTGCTGGTGAAGATGCGTGAACAGATTCAATCGGCTGTACATTTGAGAAAATAAAACTTTATTAAATCAAAAAATGAATAACTCTTTAGCTCATCATGTAAAGAGGTCATCTGGATCTGGATAAAAGGTCCTCTCTATGGGGGTGGCTTAGCCCGGCTTCTGTCTCTGTGACAGAAAACCACACCCTGACCTTCTCTGCACACAATCCTCCCAAGGTCAGCGTGGGTGGCTCCTTTGGGGGCTGCTTCACTCAGACCCTCAGCCAGACAGCGTTTCCATGAGTCCTCCCAGAGTTTAAAGAACTGGAATTTCACCCTCCGCCCCAAACACTGGGATGGGGGAAGACACTTGGGAGGATCTCCCAAACCATGCCCCGGAATGTCACAATATGTTCCAGACACAAAACCTAAAAACAGCAACAACAAATCTCGCGGTCACCCCATGCTGTAGACCTCTTAGGAAGTCACGGAGCTTATTCTAAGAACTGTCTTTAATTCTTCCAGAATTTTCCAAGTTGCTTTAGCTATAAAATAATTTTCCTCCCTTCCTTTCTTCTTTTCTACATCGCCACCCAAGACATTCTTTTCTGTTTCTCAGAACATGACTTCCAAGGTGAAAACAAAAGGGGGGGCATAGTTGAGCATTCATTATACCACAGTGGCCTGGTGTGTTTGCATGGGCCCAAAAACGTAGCCCTTTCTGTCCACCCATGTTTTTGTTTGCTGAGGACGGTAGCAATTCTCAGCACATATCAGCTTTCCAGTAAAACGGTGGTCACCTTTCTTCTTAATCACGCCATTTAGAGGAGGTAAAAGATCCCTCCAAAGGACACTCGATACCTGTTGTCTGATATTCACAAGGACAAAGATGATTCAGAGTGCCACCAACGCCAGGGCGAGCTGACCCTGGTGCTGGGAAATCTAAAATTACATTTCCCAGTTCGCAAACAGTCCAGCACGGAGAAGGTCAAATTCATCAGCTAGGGTTTTAACTTCGTTGCTCTGGCCGATGAAAAGGTTTGTTGTTCAAGGATATCACTTATAGCCTGAGGTTTGGGACTAATTTGGTTTGAATGTGAGCAGAGAGATAAATACATTTAAATTCTTCCTAGGTACTCCAGAGCTGACCGTAGCTCATACAATAATGGCCAACACAGAGATGCTTTTTCTTAATTTAGTGAAGATTTCCAAGGCTGTAGCCTATGAAAACATCATTCGTAGCAGTGTATGGGAGAAAGGAGGAAGCCAGGAGAAGATGGAAGCTAGCTATCAAACCCAGGGCCTAAATGTGACATAGTCTGTTTGTTATTAGCACGTCCCAGCAGTAAACAGGAATTCTCAGCAGGAAGGGACCTTGGAAGGCTCAAGGCACCAGGGAAAGGTTTCAGGAAAGAGTCAGCCTCCTGCCAGTCTTCCTTGAAGTCTCTGCAAGCACGTGAAGAATCTGTGGGGGCGGGGAGCACAACCGATGCCAGCTGCCTCCCATTCTGCCCTTTTGCCCATTCTGTAGCCATTTGGCATCTTCCTGAAGACAATCCTCTCTTATTTTTATTTTGCTTTTCTTTTTTCCATATCTAAAATCAAAGGCTTTTATTTGATGAAAGAAATGCAAATGTGATCGGCAATAGCATGCAGAACTTTTTCTCTGAGACACTTTCCGCAGCTCCCCATGAACCAGGGAATGATCTTCTCTGCTCTTTAAAAAAAAAAAAAAAAAAGATTTATTTATTATGTATACATACAACTTTCTGCCTCGATGTCTGCCCGCACACCAGAGCAGGGCACCAGATCTCATTACAGATGGTTGTGAGCCACCATGTGGTTGCTGGGAATTGGACTCAGGACCTCTGGAAGAGCAGCCAGTGCTCTTAACCTCTGAGCCATCTCTCCAGCCCCCTCTGCTCTGCCCTTTATAGATTTCCAGCATCATATTCATCCTTCCCTTTTCCTGAGATGGTTGAGCCACATCTGTCCCCCGGCCTCCCTCTCTCTGCTTCCCTTCATGATGTTGGATTTCTACTTTGCATCTCAAAACTATGTCTGATTTTAGGTCTTGGAGCTTCTTCTGTATGAACCCAGGAATTTACATTAGGTAACTCTAACCAGTCATTTTCGAAGGGAAATAATTCTGTCTAACAATATGACTACATTTTAAAGGCCTTGTGGGATGTGATCATCATTGTATTGTCACAACTCTCTTTGACTCTTCCGTTGGCCACTGGTTTTCCTTAGTCTTATACAGCTATACTTCACTTTCTAAGATGATCGTGTGTTTTGCTTAGATTCTGGGCATGGACTTCTCGGTCTTTTCCTTTGTTAACTTTACCACCCGTTGTAAATTCCTAGCTACAGTGGAAATACTTTGTGTTTTTAAAAATACTTTTTCATTGTGGTAATCTTATGCCATTTTCTAACAAGGATTGACATGCTCAAGGTCTAGGAACTATTCAAGGGACCAGATGTGTGTCTCAGTTGGTAGAACATGTGCCTAGCATATACAAAGCCCTGGGTCCCATCCCTACAGGTGGGATGTCACTGGCCTGTGACCTCAGCACTCCACGGGTGGAAGATCAGAAATTCAAAGTCGCTTTCAGCTACGTAGCAACTTCAAGCTCAGCCTGGACTATCTGAGGCCCTGTTGGGAAAAAATAAGTTAAACTAAATAAAAATAAGATAAAAGCCAGGAATGGTGGCACACAGCTTTAATCCCAACACTCAGGAGGCTGAGACAGGCAGTTCTCTATAAGTCTGAGGCCAGCCTGTTCCCAGCCAGCTAAGGTTACACAGTGAGACCCTGTCTGAACAAAAGAATTAATCAGTGATAATAGTATTGATATAAGATAAAAACCTAAGTCCTCATTTTTAAAAGTGAATATCCTTCTTTGTTCTTGATCATTTTAATCTATTTTCATCTCTGATACGATCAGCATCATGCTGAGTCTGAAGCAATGAATGAAGAATTGTATCAAGCCAGTTAGTTTTGCTGCTATGTTCCTTATATATCCTTGCGTTATTGGCATGGCTGCTCCTTTCCTTTCATGCTAGGGTGTGTGTGTGTGTGTGTGTGTGTGTGTGTGTGTGTGTGTGTACACACATGTGTGTTCTAGAGAGGAGTTTTATGGGGCTTATATCAAACCCCCAGCCTTTTGCTTGTAAGGCAAGATACTCTAGCAACGGCACTACGGCCCCCGTCATATCATATCTTCTTAAACCTCCTTGCCCTTAACTGACTTAGAGAAAACTCTTAAATAATCAAGAGAAAAATGTTGCTAGCCAGGCATCCGCAATCTGAAGCGCACCGTAGTGAACCGAGCATGAGGCTGAAGGTGGGGCCTATGCTGGTTTTCCACTGTGACTACATTTCCCGGAAGTGGTAGCTGACATGTTGTCGTCGTGTATAGTAGTCCCAGTAGACCAAAATCATGATGGCACCGAGGCTACATTCCTTCTGGAGGCTCTCGGGAGAATCCCTCTCACGGCCTTCCCCACCTTCTAAAGGCTGTTGAGTTCCTAGACTCATGACCTCTTTCCGTCTTCCAAGCCAGCCACAGCCAGATGCATCTTGATGCACGCACTCCTTTGATGCCAGCTCTCGGGCCTCACTCCTTTCCTGTCTCAGGATCTCTGAATTGAAATTAGGTCCACCCCTATAATCCAGGATCTTTTTAATTGCTTCGGCAATGTCCCTTTCACTACATAAGATGGCATTTACAGTTCTGGGGATAAGACTTTGACATCTTTGGAGCCTTCATTCTGATTTCCATAGAACTTCAGGCACATGTCCTCTGTGAGGATCCCAGCCCCTGAGCACAGAGAAGAAGGTCAGCCAAATTAGATCTGACTGTTGATTTTCTTTGATCTTGCCCTTCTGTCTGTTCCTTCTAAGATAATTAGTCTCTGGTTCCTTGGTGAGGGCCTGTAAGGGACAAGAAAAATTGCAGGGAAGAAACACTTTCATTAAAAAATCCTCAGGGCTATCCAGCATTGACATAAAGAGATACTGTGTGGGGCCTGGAGAGATGGCTCAGTGGTTAGAAGCATTGCCTGCTCTTGCAAAGGTCCTGAGTTCAATTCCCGGCAACCACATGGTGGTTCACAACCATCTGTAGTGAGGTCTGGTGCCCTCTTCTGGCCTGCAGACATACACACAGACAGAATATTGTATACATAATAAATAAATAAATATTTTTTTTATAAAAAGAGCTATACTTGCCTGCTTTGTGTTCATCTAACATTGGAGGTATTAAGGCTTTGCAGCATGAGACTGAAGAGGAAAGAAACACACTTTGCTGGGTTCCCACCTCCTTTCAGTCTCCTGATGCAGCCTGCTTTAATTCAGTGCTTCTGTATGTGTTAAATCTACAAAGAGACCTTGTTAAGATAATAACCAAATTAAAGATCAAGGAAGACGGTTAATATTTACAAGTTACATAGGCTTCTGAGCAGTGTTGTCTTTTGTTTCAGATGCTCAGAGGGAAAATCAATGCTTTAGAAATAATGCCAGACCTCATACTATGGCTACCAGAATACGCACCGTGAGAATACTGTGTGATTGCAGTGTCCTTTGGGAATTTCCATTGCGTTCAGGTTCTTGCGTGATTTTATCTAGTGGCAAATTCTGTTGTCTTTCTTCCTTTTGGAGGTTGGCTAAGACACTGACAGCGAATAGAAACCTATCATATAGACACAGCCCAAGTAAGATTCTCTTCCATCAGAAGCTCAGCCATTTTTCTCCTAAAAAGAAACCCTGACCCTCGAGGCTCTGCCTGGTCTTTCTCGGGAAACGATGTCCCCAAACTCCAGGGCTGTTCCTTCTCCCGCTGCTCATAGTATAAGCCAGGCACAGTGAAGCCACTGTACTAGATCATTCCATGGGTAGAAAGAAAGGTTTATGGGGAGGGGGAGCAGTCAAAATGCCAAGGCTGTCTCTCCAGGTGCAAAGAGAAGAGCAGGCTGGCAGAAGAGCAGGGGATTTCTATATAAGTCAGCAGGGCAGGGTCCTGGAGCTGATACGGGTAATTAGGATTGACTGTTCTCCCTGGGTGGGTGATATTGCTTACTTCATTGAAAGTGAAAATTCATAAATCTTGGGGACTCAAGTGAATGGTTTATGCCTGTTAATTCCAGCACTCGGGAGGCTAAGACAGGAGGATTGCCATGAATTTGAGGCCAGTCTGGGCTATACTATGAGACCCTATCTCAAAAAAAAAAAAAAAATTCTGGGGTTGGAGAGATGGCTCAGAGGTTAAAAGCACTGACTGTTCTTCCAGAGGTCCTGAGTTCAATTCCCAGCAACCACATGGTGGCTCACAAGCATCTATGATGAGATCTAGCACCCTCTTCTGGCCTGAAGGCATACATGCAGACAGAATGTTGTATATATAATAAATAAAATCTTTAAAAAAAAAAATCTGGAAAGTAGGCTGTTTAACAAAAAACACATACCAGATAAGAGATCACACTCACTCCCAACTGCTAATTTTATTTCATCTAACTTTTTTTAAAGAATTTTATGTTTGTTTGTTAGTACACATGTACCAAACATGAAAGTGGGGAAGTCAGACAGCAACTTTTCAGGAGTTGGTTCTCTATAGAACCGTTAGTTCTGGCATCCAACCCAGATCCTCGGACTTGTAAAGCACACACCACACATCCTCACACACACGTACTCACACCCTTACACCACACACACACACATATACTCACACAATACACACTCACACCCTTACACCACACACACCGTCACACACACACACACACTCACAATACACACTCACACCCTTCCCCTCACACACACACACACACTCACACACATATACTCACACAATACACACTCATACTCTTACACCACACACACACACATACTCATACCCTTACACTACACACACACACACACTCACACAATACACACTCACACCCTTCCCCTCACACACACACACTCACCCTCTCCCACTCTCACACACCCCCACACACAGACACTCACCTGCTGAGCCCCCTCACCACCCAGTCTTTACTCTCCTTTCTCAACTGTATAACCACAAAACATGTGTCTCTTTGCCTTACAGACACCTCTGAGATGATCCGACGACCTGAAATGGTTTGCTGGATTTCTCATTCCCTCCCCATGGTGGCCCTTTCTCGGTCTCGTTATTGTTGTACCTGCCTCCTATGGAGGAAACAATAGCTCTGTTTATTTCCAGCCCACTTAAGACCCTACTGTTTCACCCTTGGTTTTGCAGAGTCTCTGAAACTAAAATCTATCATTTATCATCCCAAATACAGAAGAAGAAAAAAAAACACGTTCTTTTCTGACAGATTAGAAAAGTATCTTGAGCTTAATCTTTTCTTGCTCCATAAAACCTCAGTCTGGATTTCAGTTATTTCTTTTTATAAGTTGGTACTAGGACAGTTCTGCTTATATAGTGCTGATATTTTTAGTTTGGGCTGTTTGTTATAAGGAAAACTAGTTGACCTGATGTTTTATATCTATTTGACCTTCCTGCACCTGACTTCATCTCTCAACTGCTTCACCAAATTCCTCAGTTAAAGCACTCAGAAATGGAGCACTCTCAAGGTACTCCTTCCTTCAAAGGCTTAGATTCTAGTCTTTAACCAAATAATGTTCATGGGAATGACTGTGTAGCTCATCAAAAGAGTGCGTGCTTACCATTACTCTCCGGAGTAAGAGACGGGTGCTCAGTGCGTCTCTAAGGTTCTCATTCCTCCCTGGTACTGCGGGGTTCTCATGAGCATTGAAGAAAGAAAACTGTTTCAATCAGCAAGCAAACTCTCCTGTGAGTCTGCTCTAGCCACTGGGGAGTCATGTTTCCTCCCACTTAGAAAAGTCTCCCGGGGTTCTGGAGAGGTGACTCCATGGTTCAGAGCACTCTGCAAGAGCACCCAGGTTCAGCTCCCAGCACCCACAACCATAGATCCAGTTCGAAGGGATCCCATGCCTCCTGACCTCAAGGGCACCAGGCATGCAGGCAAAACCATCACACAAATAAAAACAAGTAATTTTGTTGGTTATTTTTCTGAGACAGGGTTTCTCTGTGGAACAGCCCTGGCTGTCCTGGAACTGGCTCTGTAAACCAGGCTGGCCTTGAACTAAGGAGAGATCATGCCTCTGCCTCCCGAGTGCTGAGGTTAAAGGCATGTGCCACTACCTGGCCAACAATTATTATTACTATTATTACTATTATTAGTATTAGTATTATATTCCCTTCATGGGCCTTTACTGCTATTCTACCATGCATTGGCAATGGGGATGATCTGCTTCCTACAATGATAAAATAGGAATCACATCTTGATTTCAACAAAGAGGCTTCAGAATCCCAGATTTTAGGGAATTATTCTTGTGGCTCCACTGGGAACCAACTAGCTGGGCATGAAGACAAGAGCATCTTAAAATGGACTCAAAGTGGAATGGCTTCAGGAATGCTATATTTGCTTCGTTTCCTTACTTCATACTTCCTTCCATCCTGCATGAGTGCTGACAAAGCAAAATCAAGCCAGGCATGGTGGCAGAGTCCTTTAATCCCAGCACCCAGGAGGCAGAGGTGGGCGGGGATCTCCGTGAGTTTGAGGCCAGCCTGGTCTTCAGAGTGAGTTCCAGGTCAGCCAGAGCTACTATCTTGGTTAGGGTTTCTATTGCTGTGAAGAGACACTATGACCACAGCAACTCTTTTAAAAAGGAAAACATTTAATTAGGGTAGCTCGCTTACAGTTTCAGAGGTTTAGTCCATTATCACCATGATGGGGAGCGTGGTGACGTACAGGCAGACGTGGTGCAGGAGCTGAATGTCCTACGTCTTGTAGGCAACAGGAAATAAGTCGTCTGAGGAACTGCGTGTGTCTTGGGCATATATGAGACCTCAAAGTCCACCCCCACAGTGACACACTTCCTCCAACAAAGCCACACCTTCTAATAGTGCCACTTCCTATGGCCTTATGGGGGCTGATTACATTCATGCTACCACAGCTACACAGTGAGACCCTATCTAAAAAAACAAACAAATAAATAAATAAGCAAACGAACAAGTAAATTAAAAACCTGTGTTCTCAGGCCACAGGTGTTGCTTAATGGGAAAAAAATGCTTGCCTAGAAAAAGCAAAAAAAAATAAATCTGTTTTCTACCTTTCTGAAAATAACTGGCTGCTCCTCCAACTGAAATACCTCACAGCTGCTGTGATGTAATCTCTTCAGCCAGACACAGCCAAGCAACGGAGAGCGTGACCTGTCAATCTACAGATTCCTTCCTTTCCTCAGCGAGCACTTTGTTTTTGGACTGAGTTAGCGTTCTATTACTGTAGCAGATAGGAAATGAGTCACCTTAAAAAGAGGAAAAGTTGATTTGGGCTCCGAGCTTTGAAAGTCCTTTAGGCCTACAGTGAGGCAACGCTGGAAGCAATTGCTCACCTCGTGGGTGGGCGAGAGAGAGAGATCCCAGTTTCACCTTTGAGGGCATGCACAGTCTTAGTCAAGGTCACTGTTGCTGTAAGGAAACACCACGACCAAAAGCAACTTGGGGAGGCAAGGGTTTATTTCACTCACACGTCCATATAACAGTTCGTCATCAAAAGCAGTGAGGGCTGGCCAGGCAGTGGTGGCGCACTCCTTTAATCCCAGTACTTGGGAGGCAGAGGCAGGCGGATCTCTGAGTTCAAGACCAGTCTGGTCTACAGAGTGGGTTCCGGGACAGCCAGGGCTACTACACAGAGAAACCCTGTCTTGTGGGGAGGGGGGAAGCAGTGAGGGCTGGAACTCAAGCAGGGTGGGAATCTGGAGGCAGGAGCTGTTCACTGGCTTGCTGCTCTTCTATAGAATCCAGTACCACCAGCTCAAGGGTGGGCTGGGTCCTCCCCCATCAATAGCTAATTAAGAAAATGCCCTACAGTCAGATCTCATGGGGGCATTTTCTCAGCTGAGGTTCCTCCTTCCAGATAAGTCTAGCTTGTGTTGCGTTGACATAAGACTATCCAGCACACACCCCTCCCCAAAGACCTAAGCCCTCCCACTGGGTCCTATTTCTGAAAGTTTTCACTGTGTCCCAGCAGTGCCCCAGGCTAGGACAAAGCCCTGGGACTTCACGGGGATATTTATCCAAACCTAGCAGGGAGGCTGCTGTGTACTGTGCAGAGGCATCGTGTTCTCCCTGTGATTAGCGAAGAAGCACTGGTCCCTGTGTAACTGTGAGCTAATTGGGCAGAGAAAGGGAACTGTCTCTTCCTCCAGAGAGCTCCAGGGGCAGGAGGGAAAATGTATACAAAGTGAAGAACCTTAAAGGGCTTCAGAGTGGGGGTAGAAATGGGAGCCTGAAGGAATGAAAAGCACCCAAGACAGAACTAGACATAATCGCAGCTCAGGAAAGCCAACATCTGGCCAGCTGCTTCACAGATCTAGAAAGAAGAATGGGGTTGTTAGACAATGGCGACCTCGCTCACACAGGTGTCCTTATTAATCCGTGCTCACTGCTCCTAGGTATGGAAAGCTAATATTCACTGGTTTATGGATAAAGGCAAGTGCATCCTGCTCACACGGCAGTTGTCAAACATCAATTTCGAGACACAGTTCTATAAGCATGTTGAATCGGGAAGGGAGGGGGAGCTGTGGTTGGTGTGGAAAATAAATAAAAAAATTTTAAAAAGCGTGTCTAATCAGGATTGTGACTTACGTTTGTAGATACTGATATTTAAATGACTCAAACAAGCTACACAGACGTCTCAGCCTTTAGAGCAATTGTTACTTTCCCAGAGGACCCTGCGTTCAAGTCCCAGCTCCCACATGGTACCTCACCATCTATAGCTCCATTCCCAAGGGACCCTCTTCTGACCAAGCACATGTGTGGTGCACAGACATACCTGCAGACCAAACACCCATATACAGAAAAGAATCTTTAAGTTTAGAGAAAAACTAATTGCTTGGAAATTTCCCACCAAGATCCTACAACCCTGAGCTAGATTCTGTTGGTGAAGAAAACATAACCCTCCGTCCTCATCATGCCTGCAAATCCTCTGCCAAACCAACAAGACAGCCTCTGCGAAGGTGTTGTCTCTGCAGGGCAGTGGATGTTGCTCTCCCATGAAGGCCAGGCTGACAGATCTCAGCAGTCAGGTCTACTGGAACATGCTGGAATTCTGTGTTAGCCACGGTGTGCTCCTGTGACCTGTGAAGGACTCGTGTTCTACGTACATTACTGGATGTTTCATTAGAAGGCCCGGTTCTCCCCTTGAAAAAGAATATATATTTCTAGGTTCCCAGAAATACATAATTTGGCATCCTTCTTGGTGGCTATGGGCACCATTCATCTCTCTAAGAATCAACCTGGTCCATCTTTGTATAAATCTGAGGGTGCCCTGTGCATGTCACAAATACACAGCGACCCTGCAGAAGACACTTGAATGGTCTCACTTTGACCATCTTAGTCAAGCAATAAAATTTTAGCTTTTCATCTTAGTGATCTGTATTTTCCCATCAGCACAGAGGCAAAATTTCAATGTTGCAACACGAAATAAAGTTACATATAAGGAAAGGTTCATGAGATCACTCCTCCTTGAGGTCCTCCCAACAGCTGATGGTTGGGAGGGGAGGGAAAGACACTTCCTTTTTTTTTCTTTTTAAGTTTCATCTGCTCTGTGTATGAGTGCTGACCACACGCATGTCTGGTGCACAGAGAAGTCAGAAAGAGACATTGGATTCCCTGGAACTGGAGTTCAGGTGTTATGAGCTGCCACATGGGTGCTAAAAACCAAACCTGGGCCCCGCTGTAAGAGCAGCAAGTGCTCTTAAACATGGAGCCATCTCTCTAGACTTCCAAGAGACACCATCTTCAGTGCAGTCACCGGTGACTGTTGCCTGTGCTCTATAAGCAACCCTAAGGGGAGAAATGAGAAATAAAAAGAGAGAAGAAACTAGAAAAGGGGTGAACAAGGGGGGGGGTAAGAGAAAGGGTATGAAAATGACCAAAATGGGGGCTGGAGAGATGGCTCAGCGGTTAAGAGCATTGCCTGCTCTTCCAAAGGTCCTGAGTTCAATTCCCAGCAACCACATGGTGGCTCAC